>NC_046374.1:34430708-34720883 GCF_011125445.2 Fundulus heteroclitus
TTTTCTGAGTTTAGTTAGGTTATTCTCTCATGTCTGTCTAGTCGTTATGTACCCTGTTAGATTCTATTCTCCTCCTGCCCCTGCCAGTTTGTTGCCCACTCTCTCCCTCAGCATAATTGCCTTTGTGTTTATTTGCTCCACCTGCTCTCCCCTCCATCTCCTCAGCTGTATACTCAGCCAGTTCAGTCACACTCATCGTCAGGTCCTCTGCCTTGCTACTCCGGTTCTGATCACCATCTTGTCATATCCCTGGTTCCTGTCATCCCTGACATATTATTTTGTAAATAAATGTTAAAAAATAATAGAGAGCTGCTCCAAGCAGTCAAAGTATGAGGTTTTACTCAATGTGGCTGCGTTTAGTCGGGTACCATCCTGATGCACCGACTTTCCGACTCCTAATACCGACTTGAGTGCCTGTTCCAGTTAAAATTTCCGACCCGGAGGTCGTGCATCCCAACTACCGAGGACAAATGGAACGCACCCTAACCCTTCTTCCATCTGTTTCCTCCTTCAGATCACTCCACCCACTCTGTGTTCTGCTGCTGCTGCGCTGTTCAAACCAGGTAAAGACAAGTAACCTTCACACGTTGAATCACATTTATCATATGAAAGAGAAGGGCAAAACAGATTAAATATGCTTACAGTCACTAGAAAGAGAAAAAAAAATAACGTGTGTTAATGCATTCACGTGAAGGACTAATTGGAGTCTTGCTGCCATTTGAAAATGATTATCAGGAAATGCTGGCATGTCAATAAAAGCCTTTGTTTGTGCTGAACCATTGAGGTCTGTGTTATCACAATGCCAAGATGGAAAGACATCAGAAATTGTTTTAGAGAATCAATGATTGCTGCCCTTCAATCTTGGAGGTGTTATATAAGGGTTAAACTCTATATTATTTTCAGATTAGTGGACATTTTTTTTATCCAGTTGGCAGTGTATTTCCTTCAGATTTGCTACAAAGTCAACTCTGCAATGCTCAGAGAAATTGCAAAAACAAACAAAAAAAACTACATTTTAGACTCTACAGGCCTTAGTTAGCATGTGAGATGTGTTAAAGATCATGACAGTACAACTAAAGAAAGCATTACAAATTGTGTCTTGGTCGGATGGAACGGTTGAAGTAGAAAACCTCTTCCTTTCAAATATAATATGGCAGCGTGACTTAGGTTTGCAAAGTTTAATCTGAATGAAAAAAACTACTGGAGCAATGCACTTTGGGCAGATGAGACCAGAGTAGAGAGCAGAGGTCATGATGTACAGAATTAGTTTTGGGAAATACCCAGCGTGACATGTTAGCACCAAAGCCCTACACAGATTGTGAAGTACAGCGGTAGAGAGATGTTGATTTATGTTGGTTTTGGAGCCTCGGGACCTGGGAAGGTTGCAGTCAGTCAGGAGTCTGGACTCTATCTCCACACCAGGGTCATCTGTCCAACACATCAAGCTTAATTCAAAACTAATTCATCAACATGACAATGATTCTAAAATTAGCAGCAGATCTACAACAGAAGGATGGTGTTGCTTTAACCTAGTCCAAGTCCATATGTCAACCTGATTGAAATGCTGAGGTGGGACCAGGGAGCTGTGCAGAAGCACATTTTTGTATGACGTTAGACGGAAGAGCAGGACCTCCACAACAACATAGAAGACAGAAAGCCACCTTCAGGAGCACCAAGGGACTATAAAATTCAGGTCATACTCGTACTGTTTCCATGCAAAGACGGTGAAATGAGGATATTTATTACTTAGCAGTTTAGTTAGCGTAAAAGTTAGCACATTTATAAAAGTACACAGGAAAAGGCAGTCCATCTTGTTTAAGCTTTCAAGGCCAGGTCATGTTTCAGAGTTTTTAGTTTGTGGTAAACCTCAGAGCTATTTGGTAAGCTAGCCGTGTCGGATGCATGTAAAGTTTGCAGAGATGCATGCACCAAAATAACACTGAAGTAAAGCGAGGGTAAAATACATAGATAATACATAATAGATACAGGTTTTTTTTTTTTTTTTACCATCGAACAGAATTGTTTTAGAAAAACTTTATTCCACTGGAGTTTGGTATTCTGTTCTCTCACATGTTTTTTGTTTTGTAATTTTCCTTCAAGCAGTAACTCCAAAATTATTTAGATTAATTTAGGCTTATTGTACAAAAGAAAAGGCTAACAAAACATGCTTGTTACCAGAGCTTTGCGATAACAAAACAAATATTTGGGTTTGTGTTTTCCAGGAGAATGTGGGCGGAGTCTAACGTTTGACCATGACTAACACCCAGCTGTGCCACCTGCCTGCAAAAGTTGCATTGCACATCTATATGTGTTGACCTATGTAGCAAGAACTTGTGTTAATGGGAAATACAACCTCTGTCAGCAGGTGAAACATCTGAGTGGTGGGTGGAGTCAAACCATTGGCCCCGCCCCTTTTTGGGCAGTCCCAAAACTCAATAATGGGGTCAGGGATACTTGGTTTCTGATAACTCCTTGAAGTTGTGCTAAGGTTATCCCCAAAAAAGTATTTAAACTTTAAATTTAAATGACATTTGTTCATTTTGGCCTTTTTATGCTTGTAGAGCAATAAAAAAGTTTGCTAAAAATAAAGGATTTTATAGACTGTTTGTCTGATTTCAGGGAGATCAGCACACACATGGAGCTGGAGGGCAGAACTTCTCTTTGCTTCCCGGCCAGACGTTACCCCGGAAAGGCCCGACGGGTAAGAAGCAGAGCATTTCTCCGTGTTGGTGTGTCATTGAGAGCTAGATATGGATTTTTGTTCATCTTTTGGTCAGGTGGACCGGTCCAGGAAAAAGCTTCCTCTACCCCCACCGGAGAATGGCGAAGGCGAGGGCTTGATGAACGTCGTTGCCATGTACGACTTCACTGCTAAGGAGGACTCTGACCTCACTCTCACACAGGTACACACTGCTCCGGATCAAATCATACACCCACCGTGCAGTGCGATCGCTTACTTCCTCCATTTGGTACTTGCAAACAAGCCAACATAAACTATGGTGATTGTGATTATGTAGTGCAGTATTTTTCATGAGTTATAAAAAAAAAAATTGTCATAAAACTCTCATCTGACTTAATTGAATTGTATATTATTACCTGAAAACGTGTTTATTACACTGTAAATCATTTATTTTGCTTCCTATTGGCCTTTTGCCAGTTGATATATGACATTAGGACCCCTTTCTTACCAAAATGACTGACTTTGAGCTTGCAGATATTTATTAGTCATGAATTGACATTTACTTACTGTAGACTATAAGTAGATTGCAGTACACTGCTTTAAATGCATACTTGCTAAAGCAGGTTTTAAGGCCCTCCTGATAGGTACGAACTAACGCAGGGTTGGTACCAAAGATGTTGTTCCATGGTTTTTCCCAAAATTTTGGGTATTGCAAAGGTAAAATAAAAAGGACGAACCGAGCAGTAGCCATTGAGATATGGATTGTGGTGGATACAGGTGTGAGAGTCTGAGGTCCTCGGAAAAAGGTGAATCTCCCTCTCTGGGTCAGTCTCTGCCTCATGCAGAGGAGCTTAAGGATCTTAGTATCTTGTTCACTAGTCACGGTAGCATGGAACGAGAGACGGACAAATGGACAGGAGCTTCTTCTGCAGTGATGTGGGCACTGTTCGGTCAGTGGTGGTGAAGAAAGAGCTGAGACAAGAGGCAAAGCTCTCGATTTACCGGCCTGTCTACATTCCGACCCACACCTATGGTCACAGTTACGGATCCTGATAGAAAGAAAGGGATTCCTGATACAAGTGGCCAGAACGAGCTTCCTCTGGAGGGTGGCTGGGCTCTTACAGAGATGGGGTGAGGAGCTCTGTCACCTAGCGGAGCTCAAAGTAGAGCAGCTTCTTCTCTGCTTGGAAAGGACTTTGTGGAGGTGGTTCGGACGTCTGATCAGGATGTCCCTGGGGCGCCTACCTTTGGGGGGGTATTAATTACACCCATAGTCGTTACAAAATGTTCTTCAGTACAGTAAACAATTTTGGGTAAAAAACAACAACAGTTGATTATTCAAAAGCCATACTACAAATTTTAGATATGTAGGAATGGCTAACATTCCAGGAAGTCTTTTACATTGCAGACAAGCCCTCATATGAAAGCGTGTTGATGGTAATGTCTTGTCTCTACAGGGAGAGGAGTATGTTATCCTCCACAAGCAGGACCAGCTGTGGTGGAGAGCGCAGGACAGACACGGGTACGTCAGATCAAACCTGCAGGAGCCTACAAGCAGTGTCCGAAATTACCTTCCTTATTCACCGGGCAAGTTTGCCGGTAGACGTAAAAATCAACCACCCACGCATATTTTTTATCGGCCATATTTAGCAGGAGTCTGACTAACATAGCGGGATTATGTGGAGATATATAGCAGGAGTCTGACTGACTCCTGCTAAATATCTCCACATAATCCCACTATGTAATTAGCCTGAGCTAAACGCTAGTTGCTAGCAAACGGACACAACGTAGCTGTCATTGTTTTTGTGTCACATGACACGAGTGTTTGTGCGCGTTTGTTGTTATATGAGCTGACAGCAGAGAAACAAAAAGAACCATCCACCTAAATGACTGAAAAACACGATTTATTTGGTACAAACATTTACTTGCTATGTGGTAGCTAGCCTTCTGAAATTTACTCGCTAAACGGAAAATTTACTCACATTTGGCATCTGGCGAGTGTCAAATTCGGACCCTGCCAACAAATAGCTGAATTGTGTTTTTATGTCTTAAAGTGGTCTCAATCCGTAGTTCTTCAGGCCTTGAAATCAGCTTTTAAAGTTTTATTTGGATGTTTTAGCTTTTAAGCTAAAGAATATATGTTAAAGATTCAATAATTAAGGCAGTTAAAAAAATCCAGTGGGTGAAAAAAACAAATGGTTGCTGCTGGAATGTCTTGCTTTGGGTGTTTCTGATAGTTTGTCTGTATTGTTTTGCTCAGGAATAAAGGCTTCATCCCCAGTAACTACGTAACAGAGAAAAACAGAATCGAAGCAAACTCGTAAGTGTCATTTTGTCTATTTCACTCGGCTGAGGAAACCGGTAATAAAACACTTTTTTTTTTTTATTGTCCATCATGAAGGTGGTATTGCAAGAACATCACCAGAACAGAAGCGGAACAGCTGCTGAAACAGCAGGTATTTATTTTTGTCATTCTAACTAAATATAAGCATTTTTGCACATGAATGATGCCAATAAAATTTAACAATGGATCTCCTGATATAGCTTAAATATGCATTTTTGTCTTCGGAAAGTGCATTAAAGGTGTTTTGCCTTTATTTCTAAGAATTAGTTGTGATTTCCTTACATTTTCCAGGACAAAGAGGGTGGTTTTATTGTCCGGGAGTCCAGTAAACCAGGAACCTACACTGTTTCTGTTTATACAAAGACATTAAGGTGAGACACAACGGTGTTAGAAAGGACAAACTGAATTTACAGCCACGGAAAAACGCTTAATCAAATATGTTATATATGTTATGTGTGTGTGTGCAGTCCAAATGGAGAAGTGAGACATTACCAGATTAAAATAACGGACACCGGACAGTTCTACTTGGCTGAAAAACACACGTTTAGCTCCATACCAGATGTCATACACTACCATGAACACAACGCAGCAGGTAGGCAAACGGCCTGGCCGTCTGTGTATGTATCAACACCGCCGCCGCTGCATCTCAAGCTTCTGCTGCTTTCATGCTGTGTTTGCAGGTCTTGTGACCCGGTTACGCTACGCCGTGGGACCGATGGGAAGGTGTGTCCCAGCCACAGCAGGATTCAGCTCAGGTAAGCAGACACATTCACTTATTTCAAGATGTGACCCGCGTTATTTCACCAAAACAAACGAGGGAATCATATAAAAGACTCTCTCTTATCAGGTTTATTAAGTGAAGCATAGTGTTAATTCCCCTCATCTCTAATTTATAATCAAGGAAAGCCATCCACAGCACAAACAGATTCTCCGTCCTTAACCTGATACATTTTCATGCCTGTTTCTTTTTCTTTTATTTGCCCTCCTCCCAGTTACTCTCTTTTTCTGATGAATCTAAAACCATTTCTCACAAGTCCCCATGTGATCTTTGTGGCAGCCCCCTTCCTGCACCACACACACACATTTCTGTGACATGTTAGGTGAAATGTCAGTGTAGAAGTCAGCTTCTCAGGGTGGTCTGCAGCGGGGCTTTTTGACTCACAGGGGACCATTTCAGGAACTAAAATCATTATTAGCTGCAGAGACCCTCTTTGTGCCTCCCCAAACCTTCACAGGTGCTCCTTTAAACTCTGCCTTAGCACAATCCACTGGCTAATTTAATGAGATACAAACCTTCAGAGGTGCAAATACGCACTTTATTTTTTTGCAAATTCAGCATGTGTAAAGGAACAGCAGCCATGTTGGATTTTGTTTCTTTTTCAACTTCATTTGTTTGGATCTTGGTTCATTGCAGAAACAACAAGGCCTTATGTGTGCTCTGAACGTGCTCTCATCTGAGATGAGAAAAACAGTAAAAGTCACTTAGATCAGATTTATAACCTCTACTCATTCCTGAAGAATAACATCTGTTATATATTTTTATTCTGTCATCTTTGCGATTTAAAACAAAAAGCTATTTATAAGCAGAGAAGCTGATTCCTCATTCTTGTTGCAGTTCAAATAAATTAATGTAAAATGATCAAATGCCAGTTTTCTTGAGGCATGTTCATAACTAAATAATGATGTAATCTAATAATAAGGAGCCTGGTTTCACATCATGTTTAATCATAAAAAGACTGTTGTTATGATTGCTACAACTCAGGAGGATAAAAAGAGGAATTTTCCTTCTTTTTATTTAGCAAATTAAGTTTTGAGTTTGGTGAATAATGAGAAATATCTATGTCATAATCTGAGGGGTGATCTTTGTGATGATGAGGATATTAAGTGTTGTAAATTATACATGCAGGTCAATATGTTAGCACGTAAATTTACAGATGAGCTTAGTGTCTTTATTAACTTATTGCACCTCCTTTTATGCGTCTCATCTGTGGTGTAAACTACACTAAAGCTATAAGGAAGAAACTGCAGCCAGAGGCGTCTTTGGCAGGATAAGTTCAGTGGGGCACAAAAACTAAACACCTGTTAGCAGCAACTCATTGTTTGTGATTAATACAACCTGACTTTGATTAGTTTTAAATGAAACAAATAAATTATCATAAACCAACAGCCTAGAAACGGTATTTTATATAAGCTAAATGTAATAACAATTGTATAAATAATATTACATAAAGTTTATTGAACAGGAAAGATTTACATCAATGCTTTAATAAACTAGCAAGGCCAACCAACACTAGATGGTTACACACTACCCAGCAGAACTTAAATGTAGATATATAGACATAAATGTTTATAACAGAATTTTATTGGTAAGGGAATCTGTCTTATTTACAATATTGCTTTATATAGAACGATCCTGTTTCACTGATTATTGTGAACAAAGAGCTCCACAGCGACATCTGGTGGCCCCACTGGCCCCAAATGCAGAGTCCCTACTTACAGTGGCCAATCAGGACGCTTCTAGAATCCTCCTCAGACGTCCAAGATGGAGATTTGCAGGTTAAATGTTTGCCATGAGTAACATTCCGACTTTTAACGCCTTGCTGAGAAACTACACGTATAAATTTAGGCGCCGCTTAGACGTCTCAGACAACTTAATAGCAAAAGCTTTGTCAACTGTTAGTGATGATAGATGAACCTCAAGCTTTTTTAAATATTGGAATAACTGTCTGTTATGTGATGGATGAGTTTGTTTTTACTTTATGATTTGTTTTATTTATTTGTGGAATAAACTCTTTTTTGTGTCTGAAATAAAGAAAGCATATAAAGATAAGATAAGATAGTCTTTATTGATCTCACATTGGAGAAATTTACTTGTCACATCGGCTCAATAGTCAGTCAATAGTCAGGAGAAGGTGGCAAAAGTAGGAAAGGGTGCATCAGTTATATACAGAGTATCTTCCTATATACAGTGGATCAAAAAGAAAATGAGAAAAAATAAATAAATAAAACAAAAAAAGTAAGAATAAAATAAGAATAAAGTAAGGATAGGATAGTGGAGTTCATTAAAAATCTAACCCAAGTATTGCACAATACTGTCACAGGTTCAACTCCCGGCCCCCATCTCTGCTTGCCCTCCTTCCTGTTGAGCTACTATTAAACAAAGGCCAGCGACACCAGATGATTCAAAACAATATATGTGAACTTTGCTTGATTACGAAATACTTGCTCGCACACAACAAATGGGAAACGCCCTAAAAATGTTGAGTGAGCATGCTGAGTCGTCAAAAATTGTTAAAAAGAAAGAGAAGCAGTTCTTCAACACATTTTTACTCAAGTAAAAGAACAAAGTAGTCATCCAAATAATGAGTCATGTAACAGCAAAAAAATATTGTATTATGTCCAGGGTCTGCTACTAGGAATAAAAAATAAAACATCTCAGTTTTGGGGCTACATGCAGTTTTGATACCAGTGCTTAGAGTACGCTCACATTAGAACGATGCAAAGTGCTTCCAGAGACAGTATCTACTGTTTACTGCATAAAACCTCCAAATGGCCCAATTGGCTCAGCGAAAAGAAAATTACTTTAAAAAAACAAAACAAAACAAAAAAACAAGCTGGTCTGCTGAAGTGCCACCAGAAACGGACACGCCCGTTTTTGGTTAAAATCTGTTTATTTGTCATTCAGTGAAGAAACCAGACAAGCTGTACCCAAGTAAGAGGAACGTTACTTCAAAACGATGAGGGTCTAAACCTCGGTTCAGTAAAACTACTCCCAGACGGACACTGTTTTCTACTTACCTCTGGGGATTAGTGGAATATAATTAAAGACGCTTAAGCCATACTGTGTCATCGTTGGGGAGAGAATGAATGTGCCTTTCAGATGCAATAACACCCAAACCTGCTGTTGCACTGCAAAAACAGAACTAAAAATAAGTAAAAACTTCTTGAAATTAATGTGTTTGTCTATGATTTGAGCAGGTAAATAAGATTATCTGCCAATAGAATTAGTATTTTGACCCCTAAAATAAGATGATTAGATATACTGCACTTGAAATAAGATGATAGAGATTAGTTCTTCCTATTTTAAGTGCCAAAATCGTATTCCATTGGCAGATCATCTTATTTACCTGCTCAAATCAAGGATAAATGCATTCATTTCAAGTAAATTTGTAGTATTTTTAGTTCCGTTTTTGCAATGTGTTCTTTATAAACATTTACCTGACAGGTTGTCTCTCCCGACGTTGTTCTTTCAGAGAAGTGGGAGATCAACCCCAGCGAGCTGACCTTCATGAAGGAGCTGGGCAGCGGCCAGTTTGGGATCGTGAGGCTCGGCAAGTGGAGGGACCAGCAGAGAGTGGCCATCAAGGCCATCAGGGAGGGAGCCATGTATGAGGAGGACTTCATCGAGGAGGCCAAAGTCATGATGTAGGGGAGGAGACTCTGTGAAAGGCAGGGAGATGCAGGGGGGAGGCGTGTTTCCTGTAACACCGTCTGGTCTCTTCCAGGAGGCTGTGCCACCCCAAGCTGGTCCAGCTGTACGGAGTCTGCCTGAAGCAGCGGCCCCTGCTCATCGTGGCCGAGTTCATGGACAACGGCTGCCTGCTGAACTTCCTGCGGCAGAAGGGCGTGGCTCTGAAGGAGGCGTGGCTTCTGTCCATGTGTCAGGACGTCTGCGAGGGGATGGAGTACCTGGAGGCCCACAGCTTCATCCACAGAGACCTGGTGAGTCTCCGGGACCGGCAGCGAGGCTCTCTGGGCGTCGGCAGGTCTTTGGCCAAATTTAGCCGGTCGGCTAAAATCTGACGTCGACTCGTCTGAGCCTGTTGCTGATTTAAGGACAAATAATTATTCTCCGTTTTGAGTTAAAAGCAGACTTACTTTTGTTACTTGAGTGTAATTTATTTCTTTAAGAAATTTATTTAATTGCCAACGGTTCCAGCCTCTGCTGTCCAGGGGCGCCTCCATGGGGTGGCACAGGGGGGGGGGGGGGGGGGGGGGGGGGCATGTCTATTATTGTAGCGTCAGTTTAGCATTTCATCTTATCATGCACAGCCAGCAAGACAGAGGCTCTTCCTTGGCTTCTATCGCACTTTTATTTGTTTCTGCCAGTATCTACTTCCCTTAGTAACTGTTTTGTTTTCCAATAAATGAATAAATGTACACCTTATTCCTAATGTAATTACGCATTAAAAATGTATTGTTGTTCAACTCAAAATGTTAACTCTGCTATCATTGGGCTATGCACATTAGATCATTAGGAACATTAAAAATTCAGAAAACCGTTAAAAACCATAAGATATTAGTTGGCGCTTACTTAAGTCTTTCTGATTCTGCCTGTTTTCTACATGCAGCTTTACTACAACAGTAGAATAAAATCCTGAAATTACAGCTTTTAGTTTCAGTGCCACCCCAAGAGTTTAAGTGGCTCCATCTGGGCCCCCCCATGAAACATTTCTGGAGGCCGCACTGCTGCTGCCCCTGTCAACCTTGTCTATTGTGTGCTTGTTGTGTGTTTTATTCAGGCAGCCAGGAACTGCCTGATTAACGAGAACAACGTGGTGAAGGTCAGCGACTTCGGCATGACCAGGTACAACTTCTACTTTACGTCCACACTTTGCATAATTCACATTCAGTCTTTGTTTTATTTTCATTGTTGAGACCTCCCGACCATAAATAGAGGCGTTAACTTCTCCTGAACATTTAGATTAGCTCATTTTTTTTCCTTTAATTTTTTTTTCTTTTTTTCCCTTTTTTTCCCCTTTTTTTTCCTCCTAAAAAAAGGAGAAAAAAAAGGAAAAAGAAGAAAAAAGGAAAAAAAGGGAAAAAACAAAGAAGAAAAAAAAGGAAAAAAATAAATATTAGCTCTTTTAGAGGTATTTACACTGCAAAAACGGAACTAGAAGTAAGTAAAATGTTCTTAAAATGTGTGTGTTTGTCCTTGATTTGAGCAGGTAAATAAGATGATTTGCCAATGGAATAAGAATTTTGCACTTAAAATAGGAACAATTCATCTCAATCGTCTTATTTCAAGTGCAGGATGTCTAATTATCTTATTTTAGGGGTAAAAATGCTCATTCCATTGGCAGATAAGCTTATTTACCTGCTCAAATCAAGGACAAATACACTAACTTTAAGAATATTTTACTTATTTTTAGATCCATTTTTGCAGTGTAGATCCTCTTTGGAGATGAAACGTCCTCCTAAAGTGCCTTTACACCTGAACTCTGAGCGTGTCTTTATTGCAGATACGTCCTGGACAACCAGTACACCAGCTCCAGCGGCGCCAAGTTCCCCGTCAAGTGGTCTCCTCCTGAGGTTCTCCACTACAGTAAATACAGCAGCAAGTCGGACGTCTGGTCCTTCGGTGAGAGGCCTTAAAAAAAAAACTAAACGGCAGAAGCAGCCGCTGACTGCTGTGTGGCTACAACATCAGTGGGTCTCTGTGTTTGTGTCCAGGCGTGGTGATGTGGGAGATCTTCTCTGGGGGTCGGACGCCTTTCGAGAACCGCTCCAACTTGGAAGTGGTGAACGACATCACCAAAGGGATCCGCCTGTACCGACCGCACCGCGCCTCCCAGCCGCTGTACACCATCATGTACCGCTGCTGGCACGAGGTACCGCACCCCACATTCACCCTAAACGACAGAGAAAAACGCGTTTATAGACGGCCGGTTTCTTTAGAACATGTGGGAACAGAACAGAGGGGGGATCCAGTGGGCTAAAACCGGTCTCTATACCCAGCTGGAGCCTTATTAAATACACCCAGATCAAAGGGTATGGACAATTTGATTTTCTCGTTTTTGACCCGAACGTGTCTTTCCCAACTCTATGATGTTTGATTTTATGACATGAAGGAGGTTTTGCTTGTTTTGTTGCTTTCATTCTCACGCAAACATGCTGCAGGCTGTAACCGGTGGGCCGCTGGTCATTTCACCCTTTCACCAAGGAAGGGCAGCAGGAAGGAAGGACACGAGGAAGGAGGAAAGGAAGGAAGATAAGAAATAGGAGGAATTAGAAAACCTAAAACAGATAGGACAGAAAGCTAGGGAATAAAGTCTGCAAATAAAAAAAGATTTTTCCAGCCTTCTCCAGACCTGGAAAACATTTAGATCACTTTCCAGACTTTTTTTGACTCCATTGGAAAGTAATTTTTCTTCTGAGCAGTTCACCCTGAATATAATAAGTGTATGATTTTTCTGTTAATAAGGCGTTTTATTGACTTCCACTTCTCCCATTTTGTCTTGGTGCTGTAGAAACCTCAGGGTCGGCCTGCGTTCTCCGAGCTCCTGGAAGAAATCCGAAAACTGGCAGAAACTCCAGATTAGCACAAAGATGTTATTTATTTTAACCTCTGAATATCAAACTGTTTTAATATCAAACTGAATATCAAACTGGACAAATGAAGCTTTTTTTACTGTTGTAAATATATATATATACATATTTTTTATGTATATAAAAAGATTAAGTTTAAATATACTGGTGCTTCAGATCATTTATTTATTTTTGAAATATACAGTAAGACTAAGAGAGCAGAAATGCTAAACTTATGCTTCTGGATTTATATGTGTGTAGCTTCTGTTTATATTAATGTACAGACTGTGAAGTTCTAATAGCAGTGAAACTGTTCATAAAGCGTGAATGATTGAATAAAATGTCACTTTGAGTATTTCTACTTTGAGGTTCTCCTTTTGTTTTGTTTTTTACTTTCAGATATCTACAAAGTGAATTAATATATTGATGGTTGAGAGGGAAATACAAATATTCTCCATTTCTGGGTTAAACGTGTTGTTTCTTTGAATTTACGACTGTGAATAAATCTTCATCAACACCAAACTCTGCAGAAGCCAGCGATGAAGGAACAAATGCGGCTTTCCAGACTGGATCAGTCTTTATTGACTATTTAATAGTTTTTACTCAATCCGCGTCTCAATGAAAGAACTCGGAATTGTTTATTTATCAGCACTGCCATCTAGTGGACAGTTGGAGAAATGTTGCAACTCCAAGACACGAAAATATGTAATTATTCCCCATATATTTTTATTTTTGTATTATTTTGAACCCAGGCTGTTTTGTTCTTTGGTCATTTTTACCTAAATCCATTCCTGCCTTCAACAGTTGCAACACTGAAAATGAACATAATATTTTAGATTATTTACTGTAGTTTTAATGTTTATCATCAGTAATAGCAAACCAAAGAGGGTTTAGTTAGTATATTCTTTTCATTCAGAACATGTTTGTGCGAAATGCAGTAATGCAACAACAGGTGGACGGATGGTTGGGTGGATCATGGTTGTGTACATGGATGGATGGATGGATGGACTCATTAGGCATTTCACACATAGACATCATATACGTAGACGCCCCATTGTACGCTGCCGGCCGCTAGGCCGACGTGTATGGGGCTAAAATAGTAGCTTTAACATTTGCAAATGTGTGTGGAGAGTTGTGTGTCTGTATCTCGATTTGTGCGTGTGCAGTGGGATTTGTAAATGTGTGAGAAGATTTGAGTGTCTGTACAACAATCTGCAAATGTGTAAAACTACTTGTGTGTAATCCGTTTTGCAAATGTGTAAAAAATCCACAAATCTGTATTCAGATCTGCAAATGTGTACAGAGATTTGCAAATGTGTAAAAAATCCACAAATCTGTATTCAGATCTGCAAATGTGTACTGAGATTCGCAAATGTGTAGATCAATCTGTAAGCACACACAGAGACACTTGTGTCTGAAGTGTTTTTGCTTCAAGACCCAGAAATACAGACAAATCATTGGTTACAAGTCAAGCGGTTTTTCGGTTGGCTCTCTTTACACACGTGATTTTTGCTACTGTTCTGCCGCGTGAGATGCACAAATGCGTGGAAGGATTTGTATGCGTATCTTTTCGATTTGTGTCCCCTTGCGCAGACTCACAGGCTCAAAGGCTCACATACTGCCCTGAGCGCAGGCTCACAGGCACACAGGCTGCCTCTTCCGGCTGTGGGAGGTCACGTGACTTTCAAGGATTTTACCAAAGCGTTTTGCTTCCAGACGGCTGATAAGGCAACTTGTTATAACTATATAACTTTCTCCCTTTAACGGCAAAGGTTTCTTGTTTTAATGAGAGACTTATCTTGCTAAAACCAGATAATTGTCTCATCATAACAACGCAACATACCCCGGCATCAGCTCGCGGGATATTTGAGTGTCATGGAGAAGAGGAGAGACGGAGGGGCGCCTTTTATTTCTTTTTAAAAAGTCGTCATTTGTCGGAGGAATGTATTTCTGCACTGAGGAGTGACAAGGTAAGTCGTGCATATACAGCAAGTCCTCTACTTGAAATTTTATCAATTCGGCAGTTATTTATATTTAACAACTATGCTATGGAAACAAGTTGCAGCCCTGTAGTACAGTCTCTGGCTCCGTTTACACGGTGAAAACAGGTTTGCGTTGCCTTTGTACTCTCCATTTACACACTACAAGGTTTAACTGTTGCTTAGGGGGGCTTTCAGCTATAGCTGTCGGTTTATTTACAACAGTTTGCAGCCGAAACAGTCCTCCGCCAGCCGCTGTTTTCTTCTTCTGGGCAATTTGACCCGGAGCTTCAAAAATCACAGCGCTACTAGTGGTGCGTCATGGGAATTACACCGTTTAAGTACTCTAAACAGGGCCTGTGACTGCAAAAGTACCTATGCCTTTATGTATTTGAATTAAATGTAATTAAAATAAATTTTAATTCGACACTCGTAAGGCTAATTAAAAGTATGTGTATTCTACACAATAAAAGTGAGGCTAGATAAAGCTACATTTATCCATATTTTATTGTGTCAAAACAAAGTGATGAATACAGAGCTTTCTAATGTGACTATTCACAAGCCAGTAAAGGACAGCTATTTATATCAGATCCATTAATAAACCCAGTCAACTACTGCTTTATGCTTTAATAAAGAGAAAAGCAAAAACTGATAATCGATTATTATTGCTGCAAATTCAAAAGTTAATATCAGAATTTATCAATAAAAGCACCTGGCAGCAAGGCACAACTGTTCTCAGTTTATTAGTTGTTGCATTTGTTTTTTCTGATGTCTTTTTAAACTTACTCAGAAAAGAAAACAAATCTTAATCAACAACATTGTTGCATTGCAGTCTAGGTTTGAGCAATTAAACATTGATCCAGTCTAACCTTTAATCACAATTTTAAACAGTAGCTATTCTCCTTCTGATGGGAATTCTGTAAAAGTACTTTTTAAAATTCCCATAAACAAAAACATTAAGGAGGACCAGGATTAAGATAGCTACATTAAAAATACAGCCAGAAAATCATGAATGTTCTCTTTTGCATCTTAGAATGCCTGTGCATTTGATCTGACACAAAATTTAAATACTTGAAAACTTTGAATTTGGAATATTTAGCTTCTCACATTTAGCAGAACTAACGTGCTCAATTTTTAGAAAGAGTAAATTAATTGTTATTTTTACCTTTTGTTTAAAATAAAAAACTTGAAAGAACGATAACAAAATCTCTGCTGTGTTTACAGGTTGGCATCTCTAAAGCTGAATACATGGATGGTGCTGTCCAAAAGTTACTACTGGGTATTTTGTTTCAGAGGTTGAGAAAAGAGGGGGTACCACAGCCAGAATTCATATCGACATGGAGACAGAGAATGGTACAATGAAAGACATTCAAAGATTTTTGCGTCTTGATGACAGCTATCCTGAAAACTACTTCATTGTGGGATCCAGCACCCACAGCCAGCACATCAACAGCTGGTGGGATTTCTTAAGGAAATGTCGTGCACCGTACTGGATGAACCTTTTTCAAAAACTGAAGAATACATATTACTTTACTGGTGACTTCTTGGATAAGCAGCCAATTCTGCTCACCTGTTTAAATATCACTGAGGTATGTTTGAATGTAAAAGATAAATACTATATGATATATGCTTTTATATATGGAGTATGTACTTTAAGAACTTGTTTATTTTCTTGTCTTTCAGGAAGAACTCTTAAAGTGGTTCACTTATGGAACATAATTCGTAAGATTAGATACTATTGCTCCAAGTTGCCGGTCCTACATGATGTATACCCTTCCACGGCTTTTTGGTGAACAACACAATCTCAAACTGGTTTCTGAGCAAGCGGCGGGAACTTGCACAGTCCAACGTCTTCAGAGGACCATTCACATGTGATGAGACAGTTCGAAGTATCATACCTTCTGATGACAGAGAACTTTCTTCATGCACCGTCCACACATGATGAAACAATTGAGTTATGCTTATTTTTAAGAGCTTATATACGCACAAACCTGTGACACGTGTGATATTTTCTTGTAAAAAAAAGAGTTTGTGGAGCAAATGACCTTGTGAGCCTGTCCAGAATGAACCTGTCACTTTCCCACACAGTCAGAATTAGGCAGCTGCAGACCCCACAACCCATAAAGGACAGGCAGTCAAAGAAATACAGATGGAGGGGAAAAAAAACAGACCTCTGACAACCCTTTCTTCGATTCCCATGTACTTAAAGGTTTCATCATGACGTACATAACTTTTTGAATTTTGCTGCTAGGTTTTATATTTTCTGTGATTCTTGTTGTGTTTGACAGTAAATATATGCTGCTACATATATTAGGACAATAACAAGAAATCTAACTTCACATTTGCCTTGTAATCTGTCATGTAGGACAAAATGTTTAAATGACATGTTCTGTAAACCCCTCCACTGCTCCTCATATTCAAGACATACTTTTTATATTTATAACAGCAAGACTTATAGTTCTCTGTTACTGAACACTGAGACCCAAGTTATGTACTGTTTCACAATGACGATATGGTCGAATGATATATGAAAACCTTTAATGAATCTTTGGTAAAAACCCATTACAAAATGAAGTGTTATGGTTTGTGATCAAACCAACTCATTCTTTCCTTAGAAACATAACATTATACTGCAATGTTACATCAACTCACAGAAGAACATACATTAAAAGTACCTTTAACAAGTGCTCTGAACGATCCTTTTGAAAGGAAGTTCTCTACCTCCAGAAGATGACCAAACTAGAACATAATCTATGAGTATTAAAAAGATGAATACATGGATCTCAAAATTGAACATGAGAAAATCCTTTTACATACAACAGACAAAAGTCTTTGTTAGAATTCTGGGCACTATTGCGCTCAAAGCATTTATCAATTTTACAATCAACTTTGAAGAATATAAAAAACATAATGCCCTATGGAAAGAAAAGGAAAATAAGTACAGTTTAAACACATGCTTCAGAATTTTTACCTTAAAGAAGCTTCATAGCAACAGCAATAATTTGACTTCAAAACTTGTATTTCACAATGTTGGAGTAATCATTTTAATCAGTATTTTTGCTCTATATCTTTGTCAGCAAAAAGAAAAGCTAACTGACTCTATTGTGGCTCACTTCCATATGTTCCTGAAAACATGACCATTTTGAGTCAAATGGTAAACTTTCTTTTGAAATATATTACATAGTGGTATTACCTGAAACCAAAAACATTTTAGATCAAATTGGACTTTTTCCATGAAGATTTCCATGAAAAGAGTTTTTCAAGCAATGTCTGTCGAAGGACACCTCTTTCACCTTTTCCTTGGTACTCGGAGCAAAATCTCCAGGTGGCAATTCTGTCAGCATAGGTGGGAATATAGATGACCAAGCTCTCATCATCCATGCTTGGTATAGCTGATATGTCTACAAGCACAATGAAATTATGGTTAATATAAAAAAGAAATAAACTAAAAAGACTCTTTTAAGCACATGATTATTAATCTTTACAGCAGAATTTATGATTATATGCATGACATGTTTTAAAAAAAATAAGATGCTTATCCGTATGTATGTCAGCCTATCTCATTAACATCCACGAAGAACTTTTGCAGTCACAGGCCCTGTTTAGAGTACTTAAACGGTGTAATTCCCATGACGCACCACTAGTAGTGCTGTGATTTTTGAAGCTCCGGGTCAAATTGCCCAGAAGAAGAAAACAGCGGCTGGCGGAGGACTGTTTCGGCTGCAAACTGTTGTAAATAAACCCACAGCTATAGCTGAAAGCCCCCCTAAGCAACAGTTAAACCTTGTAGTGTGTAAATGGAGAGTACAAAGGCAACGCAAACCTGTTTTCACCGTGTAAACGGAGCCAGAGACTGTACTACAGGGCTGCAACTTGTTTCCATAGCATAGTTGTTAAATATAAATAACTGCCGAATTGATAAAATTTCAAGTAGAGGACTTGCTGTATATGTATAGTGGGTCTAGAATTAATGTTTTACTAAAACAGACACCCCCATTTTTGAAAAGATTATTTTATTTTATGATGATTAGAACAACTTTCTAACATTAACTGACACATGTCGATGACCACCTAGTCAGTAAAGGGCGTTACTGTGAGTGAATGAACAAACGAGGAAACTTCTGTAGTCTCTGCCCGCGCATGCGCAATCAATAATAAACCGCTGCCAGCAGAGCCAGGTACAACGTATTAACGTGTCCGTTCCTCATCATTCACAGGTACTATTTGTAACTATTCCTAAACATTCTTAAAGATGAAAGTAATGTGAACTGTGTTACATTATAGTAACATTTTGAGAGAACTTGATCCGAGTTCTGATAAATATCTGTTTTGTTTTGCCGAGTCGAATAACGGCTACCGTTAGTTCTTTAACGGCTGGATTACAGAGAGCACACGGGATGTACCGATGTGCATGTAAAAGAGAATATAGTGTCCGTTTTATGTTTACTTTTTGTGTCTGAGCCAATGGCTGAAGTAATGTGAACTGTCTGTGACATTATTGTAACATTTTGAGAGAACTTGATCCGAGTTCTGATAAGTATCTCTTTTGTTTTGCCGAGTCGAATAACGGCTACCGTTAGTTCTTTAACGGCTGAATTACAGAGAGCACACGGGATGTACCGATGTGCATGTAAAAGAGAATATAGTGTCCGTTTTATGTTTACTTTTTTGTATCTGTCTTTGGTGATGGGAAGTCATTATTTTGATGAACATTAAGCTTATTTTGCAATGAAAGACATATACACTCAGAGACAGACACATGTAATGGGTTATTACGTTGCACTTTATTTTATTTTACAAGAGTATTTATTTGTATTACTCAGGTTATTAACAATATTGTAAACTAAGAGGTCAATTGTATTTTGAGCTGTTTTGAAGTTAAAGACTGACAGTGTATTTTGACATGAATACTATCCCCATGTTATGATGTTTTGTGATATTCTCAAAGCAAGGATAGTTTGATATTTGTGTTTAAATGGAATGACTGAATGTTTAAGATTGTTGGAATCAATAATAAACCGCTGCCAGCAGAGCCAGGTACAACGTATTAACGTGTCCGTTCCTCATCATTCACAGATCCACAGCGCATCCTGCCTGTGTATCGCTTGTGCCGGCCCAGATTTCCCCTAGGTTTGAGGCCGGTAACAATTGGGGGCTCGTCCCGGATCACCAGCGCCACCTAGTTGGGAGAGTGGGAACTGCTACAGAGAAGACCTGTGTCCAAAGCTTCAGGAAGGCTGCAGTGCTGTGCGTCATCCAGAGAGTAGAGGCTACAGAGGTTAAAGATGGCTACCACAACCCCTCGAAGGATGCTGGTTTTCAAAATCCGAAAGAGACTGCTTGCATTGAGTAGCAGCCAACTACAGGTCATCGCCAGTGCAATTGATGACGGATCGGGGCCGGACGCTGAGGGCCTTATGGCACTGAGTGAACCAGAACTGTTTGATTTGATTGACGATTTCTTAAGAAGCGAGAAGCTAAGCGGCATGGAAGATGAAGGCATGTCTCAGATTCTTCACCTTGACGACATGCTCGATCACCTGTTACAAGACACGAATGAAGAAGATACAGTCGGGGGAGCGAAAGAAGTCAGTGAGGCTGCACCCCCCCAGCAGGAGGATACAGACACTCGTCGACGGATCAGTTCGACTACTGCATCCATGGGCTACCACCTGCTGTCATCATCTGAAGAAAGAGACTTTCCCAGCCCTCAACCGACCACAGCCAGAGAAAATAATGGACCTGCCAGGAACCTTTCCACCACATCTCCAGCTAAGTCCACCACCAACAGCGCATTTGTCGCCCTTCCTGACCGTGCCAGCCTGTCTTCCAGTGTTGGTGAGCAGGTTGTAAAACTGACTGATGTAGTTGCTCTGTTTCCACGTAGAGAGTTTAAGATTCATGGTGGTCAGATTTCTGACACCGGGTCTGAAGTGTCCTACAGCAGCCTCTGTAAACAGATGGATCAAGGTTTACTGGAAGGGTTTAGTGAGACAGAAGTTATTCGCACTGTGTTTAAGATAACTAAACCTGGTACGTTCAGGGAGATGTTGACTAGCAAAGATGATCTTACTATGAGTGAGTTAAAAAGGTTTCTCCGCTCTCATATTAGAGACAAAAACGGGACCGAACTTTTTCAAGAGCTTAGTACCGCTAGACAGCAAGACAAAGAGGGCCCACAGCAATTCTTTTATCGTATCATGGGTCTAAAACAGAGGATTATTTTTGAGTCACAACAGCCAGGTGCAGATTTTTGTTATGATAAAAAACTTGTCCAAGGCACATTTCTTCACACTCTTTACCAAGGGTTAAATGAGAAAAATAGCCATGTAAGATGTGACCTGAAACCTTTCCTCACAAACTTACAGGTTACTGATGACCTTCTCTTAGAACAGATCACTAAGTCCACTAGTGAGGAGACGGATAGGTTGAAACGCCTTGGTACAATGACTAAAACCCGACCAGTGTCTGTAAATGCGGCTCAAACTGACCAGACTAAACCAACCGCTGTTGATACTGAATTACAGGCTAACCGCACTGCTATTCTAGAACTGACTGCACAGGTGAACTTGATCGCTCAACAAGTTGCCCGCGTTGTCAAACCTTTAGAGCCGGTGACCAATGGGAGCCCTTGTACCCCCTTCACCCGGCCCTCAAATCGATTCCAGATATCAGCTGAGAACAGAGGCAGATGTCAGGAGTGTGTGCAAAAGAACATTAGGAGCTGCCCACACTGTTTTGTTTGTGGCCAAGAAGGTCATAGAGCAGTTGGATGTCTGCAGAGAAAGGTGTCGGTAAACGAGAGGAGGTCACAGGAATGAGGCTGCCTGTGACCGTTGCCAGTAACAAGCCTCCAGCACAGGTTAACTCAGTTGAAACCACAAACCCAGTAGACTCAACTACACTGCTGTCCCAGCCCACATCTAGAAATCGGGTAGCACAATTAATTGGCAAGCGATGTATGGTCTCATGTGCAATGAATGGAGTCCCACTCCAAATGCTGCTTGACTCAGGGGCTCAGGTGACCATGGTGGGGAGAGCATGGATAGAGGAAGCACTACCCACTGTTAATATACAGCCACTCTCATCCCTATTCCCAGACCAACCGCTTGAAGTATCTGCAGCTAATGGCACCACGGTTCCTTTCGATGGATGGGCTTATGTTGACTTACAGATACGCAGTAAGAGCCATGGACACATTGACATTCAAGTA
This sequence comes from Fundulus heteroclitus, assembly GCF_011125445.2. Taxonomy (NCBI): domain Eukaryota; kingdom Metazoa; phylum Chordata; class Actinopteri; order Cyprinodontiformes; family Fundulidae; genus Fundulus; species Fundulus heteroclitus. The sequence continues at coordinate 34,452,236 of NC_046374.1, forward strand.
CCCATACTAATAAGTCAGAGTTGTGTTAATGGTCCCCTTTTAGGTAGCAATGTCATTGCAGAGATGATCAAGGAAAACAAAGAACAGGTAGATATTACTGCCATACTGAAGGAAGCCATGAGTCTCAGTGAACAAACAGTGGAAACTCTGATCTCCATCCTCCAGATATTGTCCCCTGATGAAACACCTTCCCCTTGCCCTGTGCGAGTCGGAAAGAAAGGACTAACAATCCCTGCTGGTCAAATCTGTGAGGTGAGGTGCAGAGTCAGAGCATGGCCACAGGGTGGAACAATGCTATTTGAGCCCAGCCTAGAGAACAACTGTCCTGAGGGTTTAGACCCCCTTCCTACTTTAGTCGATGTCCCCTCAGGCTCATCAAAAATTGCAAAAATCCCCCTTCAGAACTTCACCAAACATGATATCTATCTGCCACAGAGAACCATATTGGGCACAATGGAGGGAATTAGTGAGGTAAAACCAATTACCCATTCTCCCAGCAACCCGAAGCAGACAACCAGTTTCACTGCTCAAACCTGCACTGCTCTGATTAGAGAAAAATGGCATCCACCTATTGACTTGTCACATCTCGAAGAGGATGAACAAAACATTGCCAGAGAGATGTTATATGAGGAATCAGATGTCTTTGCCAAGGATGATGCTGACATCGGTTGCATCCCAAATTTGAAACTCAAAATCCAGCTTAATGATGAGACACCTGTCCAAAAGCGCTATAATGCGATCCCAAAACCCCTGTATGGAGAAGTAAAAGAATATGTGCAGAAATTACTTGACCATGGCTGGATAAGAAAGTCCACCTCACCGTACTCATCCCCCGTGGTCTGCGTACGAAAAAAAGATAAGAGCCTACGTCTGTGTGTCGACTATAGGGCGTTAAATCTAAAAACTGTCCCAGACCGTCATCCGCTCCCGCGCATTCAAGACCTGCTGGACAACCTGGGGGGCTACTCCTGGTTCTCCATACTCGACCAGGGCAGTGCTTATCACCAGGGTTTTGTCGATGAGAGTTCCAGGCATCTGACCGCCTTCAGTACCCCTTGGGGATTATATGAGTGGCTTCGCCTCCCCTTTGGCCTTACCAACGCCCCGGCGGCTTTTCAAAGATGTATGGAGGGTGTACTTGATGGTATGAGGGACGAATGCTGCTCCCCTTATCTGGATGATGTACTTTGTTTTTCCAAATCATTCAATGACCACGTGGAGGACTTGAGGCGGGTGCTCCGTCGGCTACAGGAACATGGCATTAAGCTACGCCCAAAGAAATGCGAGCTGTTCAGACGACAAGTGCGATACATTGGGCGCCTAGTGACAAGTGAAGGCATCCAGATAGATCCTAAAGACCTGGAAGCAGTGTTACAACTTAAAGAGAGAGAACCGAAGAATGTGGGGGAAGTCAGGGGTCTGTTAGGCTTCCTTAGCTATTATAGATCGTTCATACAAGACTTCTCAAGAATTGCACGGCCTCTGTTTCAACTCATAGAGGGTACCAGACAGCCAAGCAAAAAACCTGTTAAAGGTAAAAGTACCCCAGCTAAACAAACGGTGTTGAAGCCTGGGCCGCTCCTCTCCAATACACCTGTCCAGTGGACTTATGAACACACTGCTGTTGTTACTCGCCTTGTGGACATGCTAACCAATCCACCTGTTTTGGCCTACCCCGACTATAATTTGCCCTTTGTACTGAACACTGATGCATCCAATGAAGGGCTGGGTGCTGTGCTCTACCAGCAGCAGGGAGGCAAACTTCGTGTGATTGCTTACGGATCCAGAACACTTACACCAGCTGAAAAAAATTACCACCTCCATTCTGGCAAACTTGAGTTTTTGGCCTTGAAGTGGGCAATCTGTGACAGGTTTCGGGATTATCTTTATTATGCACCTACATTTACCGTGTATACAGATAATAACCCCCTTACTTATGTCATAAGTACAGCCAAGCTCAATGCGGTTGGACATCGCTGGGTGGGTGAGTTGGCAGACTTTCACTTCACCATAAAATACAGGCCAGGCAAGGCGAACGCTGACGCCGACACCTTGTCACGTTATCCAGTACAGCTGAAGGGTCATGTATCAGAGTACACTGAAACCCTGCCCCCTGAAGTTGTTTCCACTATATGGCAGGGGAGCAAGGCTGTTGCTGAGAAGGATGTGCCATGGATGGCAGCACTTCATCTCAATTCTGGTGATGAAGACGACCCCTCTGTGACAGTCCCCATCATCACCCCAGAAGACATCCGAGTTGCTCAAATGGAGGATGAATCGATCAATGAGGTGATGACACTGAAGAGGAGTGGATGGAACCCCAATGGTAAAGATAAAAGACGGATGGGACAAGAGACAAGGAGACTTGTACATGAATGGACCAAACTCAAACTTGACAAAGGAATTCTGTACAGACAGACAGGAAAATGGAAACAGCTCGTTCTCCCAAGTAAGCTAAAGGCAACCGTGCTCAAACACCTGCATGATGACATGGGACATGTCGGAGCTGACAAAGTCATCCACCTAGCAAGACAAAGGTTCTATTGGCCATTCATGCAGCGGGAAATAGAAGACCATGTCATTCGCCGGTGCTCCTGCATTAAGCAAAAAAAACCCACTGTCCCAGAAAAAGCGCCTATGGGGTCAATTACAACTAGTGCTCCATTTGAGCTCGTTTCTATTGATTATCTTCATCTGGAGCCAAGTAAGGGAGGATTTGAGTATGTATTAGTCTTGGTCGATCATTTTACACGCTTCGCGCAAGCGTACCCAACTAAGAACAAGTCAGGCAAGACAGCAGCTGAGAAAATCTTCAGTGATTTTATTCCCCGTTTCTCTTACCCTCAGATTTTGCACCATGACCAGGGACGGGAGTTTGAGAATAATCTATTCCAGCGGCTCCAACAGCTGTCTGGCATTGCTCACTCTCGTACTACCCCATACCACCCGCAGGGGAATCCGGTCGAACGGCTGAATAGAACGCTGTTACAGATGCTGCGCACTCTCCAAGAGGAAAGGAAAACTGAGTGGAAAGATTATTTGCCCCATATAGTCCATGCGTACAATTGTACGAAACATGAAGCCACCGGCTATTCACCATTCTTTCTCCTCTATGGAAGAGCCCCACGCCTGCCCATCGACTTAGTCTTTGACCTGGGGACAGAGGAAGAAGTGCCAAGTCGCGAGGAATATGCACAGAAATGGGCTACTCGAATGCAAGAGGCTTACAGGATAGCCTCAGAGAATAGTCGTAACAGTTCAGCTAAAGGAAAAAAATACTACGACCGTGGTGTTAAAGGAATTGCACTTCAGCCAGGAGACCGCGTGCTTATCAGGAACCTCTCAGAGAGAGGTGGCCCTGGCAAACTCCGTGCTTACTGGGAGAAGACAGTGCACAGAGTTATTGAAAGGATGGGGGAGAGCCCTGTGTACAAAGTTCAAGCTGAAAAGGGTGACCAAACTACCCGTGTACTCCATCGTAACCTTCTCTTATCTGTTAATGACTTGCCATTCGAACAAGATGAGCAATCTTGTCATGCACCACGGCAACAAATACAGCAGAGACCCAAACAGACGAACAGCAGAGAAGTAGATGAGCAAGATTCTGATGGTTCTGTTGACGAGGAGGGATATGTGTACAATCCCCGACGGCTGCCTGTGTACACAAGGAGAACAATCAGACATCAGAAGCCTCCATCTGATACATTCAGCAATCTCAGAGTAGGGGCACAAGAATTCCAACCTCCAAGACGTGCATCAGCTTCAGGTGCTGAGTATCAGCAAATGGAATATGCTCCCATTGTCGTACCGGCATCGGCACCAGCACAACTACAGGATGACACACCGTCTGCTGAGAATGTCCATGAACAAACTGGAACAGTTGATCGAGCAGATGATACAGGTCAAGGAATGCCAGAGGGGATGGTTGAGCCTGATAGAGAGTCACAAGGTGGAGAGCTCTTAAGGAGGTCCACCCGCAGGGTTCAACCCAGAGAGAGATTCACTTATGACCAATTTGGGCAACCATCATACCAGCCCTGGGGACACGGAGTGAATGCTATGTTCTCGTTTGTTCCTTACCCCATGACTCCGTACCCCATCTTACTCGGAACAGACTACTACCCTACTCCGACTGTGTGGACTCATTAGACAGATGGCTTCTCCTAGACTGTTGTAGATGTCCGGAGACATCTCTTGAAGTGGGGGAGAGTATAGTGGGTCTAGAATTAATGTTTTACTAAAACAGACACCCCCATTTTTGAAAAGATTATTTTATTTTATGATGATTAGAACAACTTTCTAACATTAACTGACACATGTCGATGACCACCTAGTCAGTAAAGGGCGTTACTGTGAGTGAATGAACAAACGAGGAAACTTCTGTAGTCTCTGCCCGCGCATGCGCAATCAATAATAAACCGCTGCCAGCAGAGCCAGGTACAACGTATTAACGTGTCCGTTCCTCATCATTCACAGGTACTATTTGTAACTATTCCTAAACATTCTTAAAGATGAAAGTAATGTGAACTGTGTTACATTATAGTAACATTTTGAGAGAACTTGATCCGAGTTCTGATAAATATCTGTTTTGTTTTGCCGAGTCGAATAACGGCTACCGTTAGTTCTTTAACGGCTGGATTACAGAGAGCACACGGGATGTACCGATGTGCATGTAAAAGAGAATATAGTGTCCGTTTTATGTTTACTTTTTGTGTCTGAGCCAATGGCTGAAGTAATGTGAACTGTCTGTGACATTATTGTAACATTTTGAGAGAACTTGATCCGAGTTCTGATAAGTATCTCTTTTGTTTTGCCGAGTCGAATAACGGCTACCGTTAGTTCTTTAACGGCTGAATTACAGAGAGCACACGGGATGTACCGATGTGCATGTAAAAGAGAATATAGTGTCCGTTTTATGTTTACTTTTTTGTATCTGTCTTTGGTGATGGGAAGTCATTATTTTGATGAACATTAAGCTTATTTTGCAATGAAAGACATATACACTCAGAGACAGACACATGTAATGGGTTATTACGTTGCACTTTATTTTATTTTACAAGAGTATTTATTTGTATTACTCAGGTTATTAACAATATTGTAAACTAAGAGGTCAATTGTATTTTGAGCTGTTTTGAAGTTAAAGACTGACAGTGTATTTTGACATGAATACTATCCCCATGTTATGATGTTTTGTGATATTCTCAAAGCAAGGATAGTTTGATATTTGTGTTTAAATGGAATGACTGAATGTTTAAGATTGTTGGAATCAATAATAAACCGCTGCCAGCAGAGCCAGGTACAACGTATTAACGTGTCCGTTCCTCATCATTCACAGATCCACAGCGCATCCTGCCTGTGTATCGCTTGTGCCGGCCCAGATTTCCCCTAGGTTTGAGGCCGGTAACATATGCACGACTTACCTTGTCACTCCTCAGTGCAGAAATACATTCCTCCGACAAATGACGACTTTTTAAAAAGAAATAAAAGGCGCCCCTCCGTCTCTCCTCTTCTCCATGACACTCAAATATCCCGCGAGCTGATGCCGGGGTATGTTGCGTTGTTATGATGAGACAATTATCTGGTTTTAGCAAGATAAGTCTCTCATTAAAACAAGAAACCTTTGCCGTTAAAGGGAGAAAGTTATATAGTTATAACAAGTTGCCTTATCAGCCGTCTGGAAGCAAAACGCTTTGGTAAAATCCTTGAAAGTCACGTGACCTCCCACAGCCGGAAGAGGCAGCCTGTGTGCCTGTGAGCCTGCGCTTAGGGCAGTATGTGAGCCTTTGAGCCTGTGAGTCTGCGCAAGGGGACACAAATCGAAAAGATACGCATACAAATCCTTCCACGCATTTGTGCATCTCACGCGGCAGAACAGTAGCAAAAATCACGTGTGTAAAGAGAGCCAACCGAAAAACCGCTTGACTTGTAACCAATGATTTGTCTGTATTTCTGGGTCTTGAAGCAAAAACACTTCAGACACAAGTGTCTCTGTGTGTGCTTACAGATTGATCTACACATTTGCGAATCTCAGTACACATTTGCAGATCTGAATACAGATTTGTGGATTTTTTACACATTTGCAAATCTCTGTACACATTTGCAGATCTGAATACAGGTTTGTGGATTTTTTACACATTTGCAAATCTCTGTACACATTTGCAGATCTGAATACAGATTTGTAGATTTTTTACACATTTGCAAAACGGATTACACACAAGTAGTTTTACACATTTGCAGATTGTTGTACAGACACTCAAATCTTCTCACACATTTACAAATCCCACTGCACACGCACAAATCGAGATACAGACACACAACTCTCCACACACATTTGCAAATGTTAAAGCTACTATTTTAGCCCCATAGACGTGCCTACAAGGCGGCCATCTTGGGTCAGACCACAGATCAGACATCTGCTGTCAAAATGAATAGGAGGCAGCTCAGATTTAATTTAAATCATATGTTCACAATGCTGGTGACCTTTCAGACAGATTACACATATTTATTCAGAACAAAAACAATTTAAACTGAAGTCTAACGGGATGATATATATATACTCACAGTTATATATTTTCAGTTACAAATTAATGTAATAAACACAAATTATACACACATCTCTCTCTCTCTATCTATACATATAATATAATACATACATTTAATAATATATGTATAATATATACATACATTTATATATGTATAATACATATACATATATAAATATACATATATTATGAATATATATTTATACACACACACACACACACACACACACATATATATATATATATATATATATATATATATATATATATATATATATATATATATATATCCTCAGTCAGATCTTTTAGAAATCAGGGTGTTTAATGTACTTTTCTCCGCTTCCATCCCTGCAACCCATTAGCACATAATGTGTTTATGTCGGAAAAAACTGTAACTGTAAAGTATGAGGATTAACTATCATAAAATCTTGCTTGTGGAAGGTAATTCCCCGGAGTCTGGTTTGTAATGCCCTTTTATTTCCGCACCCATAAGCCGAGCAAAAGTCGGGCATCCTGGGACGGAGCTCTGGAAGTTTGCTGACTGTCAATCTAAAATCGAAATTATGTATTAAGTTAGACAATCAATCTTTTAATTCAATCAATTGGTCCCATGTAGCCCCTAAAGGGGTGAAGTCTTCAGTCAGCTAATTTATCTGGAAATCGGTTGAGAATTCACCGGATTCAGAGTGTTTGAAAACATAAAGCACCACTTACCTGAACTGACTTGTATTCTGTCTGACTGCCGCTTGGTCTGACCTAAGATGGCCGCTCTGTCGGCACGCCTCTCACCCGAGGACGCGGCGTCTACGTATTCATGTCTGTGATTTCACATCACTAAAAACGAAACGTCAGGTACTATAAATACACCTTTTCCCTCAGGGATGTTTCAATTGAACAGACTTTTATTTCTAAAAATGTGTATTAAATGGTGCCCATAGGAATAATTTAAAATTTGTATTCAAAATGTATTCTAAAAGTGGCCTGTTTTAAATTAGTAACAGGTAAAATAACCTTTAAAGGAAAAGAGTCTTAAATCTGTTTAAACGATCAGTTTTTCACGTTCCATCACCGTCCTCCAATCAGATGGCAGCGGTAGTGACGTCATTAAACACAGGGGGCGGGGGGGGGAGGTGTTACCACGGCAACGCGTCAGCTGAAACACACGCCTCTGGTTGGTTGCGTTCTCAGGTGAGTTTGCCACGTTCCCACGCAGGTAGAGACACCGATACTCCGGTGTTTACCGTGAAGAAGCGGATTAAAGCGACCGGAGACGCAGCTCTGAGGTCGGTGACGTTGACAGGTCGAGTTTTTCTCTTGTTTATTTCTAATGTTTCTGTTCTGGTCCACCGATCCGTCACGGGTCCGTCCGCAGAACTTCATTGTGTTGTTTTTAGGACATTTATTCAGCCATATTTTATCGCTCTAATGTCTAAATTCATTTTGAACTGTAAAAACAAAAACATGGAATGCATAGAAATCTAATTGTTTTTGGGGCATTTGAAATGTTAATGATGACTCAGCGTTTGTTCCATTGAAACAATGAAACAAAATATGTCATTTTAGTTGTAGCCTTAAAAAAGTGGGACAAAATTATTTTAGATCAGAAACCCTCAAAGATTTACCTAGCATATTTTTTACTATGAATAGAGACAAGTACGGTGATTTTATGCTTATTATATGTCTGTTAATGTATGCAAGAATCTAGTCAAATATTTACTTAGTGCACTCCTTTGTCAATGTAATGTGTCTCTTTTCCTATGTAATATTTCCCTCTGTAATGTTTTTTTTTTTTTTTTTGTTCCTGTACAGCATTTTTAATTGTCTTATTAGAATTATATAAATAAACTTGCCTTGCCGTCTAGCAGGCTTGATGAGAGCTCTTTAATACTTGACCTTGGCAGGAGCTTTGGAATCAATCTCTGCACTATGCCGGTTCAGATTCTCAGTCATCCAGGAAATGAAATTACTCATGCAACTCTTAAGGTGCGTTCACATTGGCACCACAACGTTGCCACTTTTACTGGCTGTCGCTCATTTGACACTATCCGGCGCCTGTTAACACAGCAGGCAACAAGCCTGAAATACAGCAGTACAATGGCACTATATAGTGACACTTTCACTTAAATGCCACTCTAGCCTCCTCACAAATATAAAAAGGGAGCCTCCCCACACTGTCCTAAATTTAATTTCATTACATGTAGTAATGTAACATCATTCCGGACTTTCTGGACGTTGCTATGTGTTACCATCAGCAAGGCAGTAAGTAAACAGGTGCCAGTAGATCCACTAATATGCTTGCTTGGAGGTGTTCCAGACTTGTTGATACAGCAGGAAGAAATTATAAAAACTCTTTTAATGTTGGCAAGGAAAACTGTCATGTTGTAGTAGGTCGGACAGGAGCCCCCGTCCTTCATCAAATGAAAGGCAGTGATCCTGGACGTTCTTGTTTTGATAAAAGTAGGATACTATATCGATGGACGAATGGATACAATTCTGCAAAAATGTGGATGACCACCTATATTTGTATGTGTTTGAGTGGTGGCCTTGTGGTTAGAGCACAGAGCTTTGGTCCCAGAGGTTCTGAGTTCAACTCCCACAAGCTGCCATTCTGGGTCCCTGAGCAAGACCCTTAACCCCCAACTGCTCCCCAGGCACCGCACGGTGGCAGCCCACTGCTCCCCAAGGGGATGGGTTAAGATGCAGAAGTGAATTTCTCCATTGTGAGATCAATAAAGTTTGATTATTTTTTTATTATATTTACACTTTTATTATGTATTTTAAATAAAGAAATACAAAAAATTGTTGCGTAAACTTTGGGAAGATATCCAGAAATACCACTTCAAAGACTGTCTAGAGTAGGAATTTGTGGAAGGAAATATAAAGAAACTGGGGATTTGTGGAAAAATTTGCATTAGATTAGAAGATAAACAGATAAACATGTTCCAACAGGGTAAACTCAGCAGATAAACTGTTGTGCAGAAACTAAATTAAATTAACAAGCTTTCTTTTTTTGCAGCAGCTCTGTTCAAAGTGTACAGGGTTCTGGAAAAAGCGATGTGTCTGTCGAGTCAAAATCCCAACAGGACAACCTACGAGGTGAGGATGAAGAAGCTGACGGCAACACTGACTCCAGCAGTACCAGAGATCTGACATCAGAAGGAGACAAGGTCATGAAACCTGATCCCAAACTGCAGACACGCAAGAGGACAGGGAAGGGCCAGGGTAAACAGGGCAGGAAGAGAACTGGAAAGACTAAGATGTCTAGTAAAGTGTGTGGAGTCTGGTACCAGAACTATGGCAGATTGGTCAACCACGCCTTAAGTCACATCAGCGCCCCTCGGAGTGTTTGTGGAGTCGGCGGGGAGAAGTTTGAGTCTGCGGAGGAGTTAAAGGAGCATCTGAAAAGTCGTAGATTTAGACTAGACAAACTTTATTGTCATTTTGTGTGCACAGTGCGTACAGAACAAAATTTCGTTTGCATACAGCTTGAGAGTTTCAGTGAATTGCAGTGGATTTCAGAATAAAGGAACTTTGCAGGACAGTTCCAGGATAAAGTACAGCAGGGATTTCACAGTACAGCAATTTAAAACAATGCAGGACACATGTGGTACAGAGTCCAGTTTATAGTTCAACAGTTCAACAGTCTGATGGCAGCAGGGGAAAAGCTTTTGCAGAACCTGGTGGACCTGCAGTGAATGCTGCGGAACCTTTTCCCAGAAGGTAGCAGGAAGAACAGTCCATGGTGGGGGTGTGAGGGGTCCCTGATGATGTTACGGGCTCGGGACACACAGCGTTGTGATGGAATGTCCTTTATGGAGGGAAGAGGGGCCCCAATGATCCCTTCTGCTGTCCTCACCACTCTCCTCACATTCTTCCAGTCGGCGGCACTGCAGCCTCCACACCACACAGAGAGACAGCTGGTCAGAATGCTCTCTATGGTGCTTCTGTAGAAGGTCTTAAGGATTGTTCTGTTCTTTAACTTTTTTGAAATGTGGCTTAAAATTTTTTTTTCAATTACAATAATGTAATTATGCTAATTCCACTTATGTTCATCCATTAAAATGATTATCAATTAAAAAACCCTTAGATGAATAATTAGGGTAGTGTGAAAGAGTAAAGATGGCATTCTTTGGTCATTTAGCCTCACATTGTCTTGACATGACCCTTGACCCTTGACTAGGGCTGAACGATTTTGGAAAATAATCTAATAATCTAGATTTTTTTTCTTAATATTGCGATTTAATGCATTTTTTCCCAGTTTAATTTAAATAATTTTGGAAATTGTGTTTTTTTAAATCACGATTATATTGAAAATGCGATTAATTGTTCAGCCCTACCAGTGACCCCATGACCCTTGGGTGCGCGCACCCCTTTGAAAAATCCTGGATCCGCCCCTGAGTATGAGGAGCTTTCATGTCTTTCACTTGATAAAAATCAAGTAAACAACCTGCTTGTACGCGTTGCAAACATAGTCAGCTGATCTTGTGGTTTTAAAACAGGTTCCATGCCCATTATACAAAACAAATGCAAACAGAATTATAAGGAAGCTGTGGACACGTAGGCAGACTTTGGTCCAGCATACAGGTTTCACTCTGTCTCTGACTGCTGGGAGCGTCCTCTAACAGAGGTTGGTGGTTTTATTCTATTTTCTAATGAAGCAGGAAAGACAAGTAGATTTTTCCCAGTTATTCTATGTTCATAGAGATTAAATCTTTACATTTATTATTTGAACTTTGTGTTTCAGCAACTATAAACTAAACATTAGTTTGAATCTGTTAAAAACATCTGTGGATGGAGCTCAAGGTTAGGGTGATGATGAGGAGGAGGTATGAATAATTTTGTCCCTAACTGTATTTATTATAAATATAACTAAAACCACAAACTCTGAGCTGTTTCTGATGACAGTCTACCTGGTTTATCATCAGTAGGGTCCTGCTTGCTGCTCTGGGTTTCATTTCTTGATGTAAATCAGCTTCAGTCTGACGTTGTCAGAGTTTGGAGCAGATTTGTTGTTTTGGTTGCTGACGCTGAAGAACAGTTTCTTTATTCTGAGGAAATAAACTCTGTTACATTTCTGGATTTATTTACATGAAGAGCAGAACCGACGCAAGCGCACTGGTCTCTGAGATCTGGGCGTTGACCGTCTTTATGTTCTAGTTTAAGGCTGAAGATCTGACGGTTTATAAATGTTGGTTCAGACACCAGTTTGTCGGTTGATCCAGAACCTGCTGACTCTGTCAGGCCTGAAATTGTTTTTTTATATATATATATATATATATACTACGTCACTCTGACGCTCCTCTAGGATCCTCCTCTTCCGTGAAGCCATCTCAGGGAGTGGTCGGATCAACCATGTCGGCACTCGACTAGAAATTCTTAGTTTGCCTTAATTAGATTTGAAGGCTCCCTCTGACCCAAACGTACATTTAACAGAGTTTATTCTTAAAGTTAAACTCTGTTCGTTGCTGTTCTTCAGAGGATTTTATTAAACTCAGGGTTAAACTGGTCGAGGTGCTGAATGAGGAAATGGCCGCTTTTCTAAGCATGCTACCCACGTTGACTCCGCTAGCTTTTAGCTTCATTGTTGTTTGTGCTGGTACGTTTCATCTTATTTGATTACAAAGTATGATGTGTTTTCATGTGGGATCATGTGATTTAAAATATTTTCTGTTGTGTAAAAATTCTTCATTGATACTTTAGCTGATTGCTTCCCCTAATTTCTACATTTTATTATTTATTCTCTTCCTTCTTCCAATCTGGACCTGTTAAAAAACAGTTTTGGAACCATGATCTTGATTTGTGATAAATCTGTTTGGTAATGGTAATTCTATTTTAGTATAAATGATCCGTCCTATTACCTGCTTCGATCTGTCATTTCTTAAAACCTAGAAAATCAGGAACTCAAACCACTGAGACTGAGTCTTTTCCTGCTGGTGGATATTTTTAAGAGTTTCCTTACAGTAGACCAGGAGCAAAATATAATTGATATAAAACATCTCCTTGAGTAAAAACCAACACCTGGTTGGTATGAAACATCCTTTAGTAACCAAAACTTTTTCCTCCACAGAAAATCTGATAAATTGTCAGGTTCAAACACCTACAACATTCATTAAGCAAACACAAGGAAGAGAGACAACATATAAGTTAGTTTTAAATCCTTTTTCCTGGCAAATTGCTACTTTATATTTACTGACCTGAAATGTAACTGGAGCACATGAAATTAGTCCTCACCCTGTGGGATTTTGATAGGTGAGTATACCTCTGCTTCATGATGATCCACACGTTCCCCTTATTCCTTTTTCCTGGTGCTCAGCATGGAGAGAAAGAGAAATAGGAGAAATAATTTCATCTGACCTCATATATCGTTATAAATTGTTCAGCAGCGTACGAATAGGAACTTAGACTTTGAGAGAACGCCGGTTGTATCAGGCTCTGTTCACAGTCCCCCATAGATGTCGGCAGACTCCTACCCCACGGGTCACAGCGGCAGACACTGTTTCTTCTCTCAGTGTCATATTCTTCTTATAGTGAATGTTCAGAGCTCCTCTCTAACATGTCTGCTCTGTGTTGTTTTCTCTCCTGCAGGTCAGAGAAACATCAGAGCAAAACCAGGAGGCAACGTCATTCTGACATGTAGAGCAGCTGAGAACAAAGATGTTATAGTTGTAGAGTGGAGCAGAACTGATCTGGGGTCAGATCATTATGTTCTTCTGTACAGGGACAGTCAGTCTGATCCAGAGCTCCAGGCTCCATCCTTCAGTAACCGGGTTGATCTGCTGGACGTGGAGAATAGAGACGTGTCTTTGGTTCTGAAGACCGTGATGACTGATGATACAGGAACATATGAGTGTCGAGTCGTTCAGGGAGGAAATACTCGCAGGAAGAGATCCGTTCTGAAGACTGAGCCCATCTGCATCATTAACCTGAGAGTTGAAGCAGGTGAGTCTGTTTTTTTTTCTGGATCAGAAGCTCCTGCAGCTTCCTGGTTGTTGATGGAAGAGAGAAACAGATCAGATGTTAGATGATGGAGATGGACAGAAAGACTTCAATGAATCCTGGTTTTCATTTCTGACAGAACCATCCTAGAACTGAACAATTTGACAGTTTTCTTCCAGAAATTCCAACAGAAATGTAGAACGTCATCCAGCTGCTTTGATTTAGTTCACAGAGCATCAGATGCTGCTTTGCTGCTGCTAAAATCATCTATTATTACAGTTCTACTGATGTGCTCTAAGACATTTATTTATTATTGAAGACATAGAAACAAATGTGGAGAATCAGAAGATAAATGAGGGCTGGCAGTGACTCTGTTTAAAATCAGTCTCCATGTCATTCCAGTCATTTAGCAATCAGCTGATTTCAGGTAAAGATGCTGAAATCAATGCAGAATAAAGTCTATTTCAGTCCCCAGTAGTCAGACATCAGATATGTAGAGCAGCATCATGTGATCTGCTCCTGGCCAGCACCAAGATGGACTCCTGGCTTTCAGAGAACAGCTTCTGGATCAGAGGATTGTTGCTGTTCTGGAGCAGAACAGCAACAATCCTCCAGAACTTTCCTCAGGATCCTGTTAAAGGTGGAGAAAGATTTCTACCATCAAGCTGTTTAGTCACTTTAAGCAACATGACAAGCTGCAGAGCTGCACTACAAGGTCACCTTCAACAACTGCTGCTATGGTCTGCTGCTGTCTACAACATTTAATCTAGTGGACCTTCAGAGGAGGGAGCGTAATAGAAAGGTGGAGGAAACAGAGCTGGAGATGCTGATGAGACTCTGGAGGAAGCAGCTGCTCTGAGATCAGAGATCAGTAGATGATGAGGGACAGCAGCTTCTCTATCGTCTCCTACCTGAAAGATCAGACTAACTCCTGATTCTCTTCTGCAGGAAACAAGGATGGAGGAAAGGAGGATGGAGGAGACGAGGACGGACCAAAGGAGGATGGACGGAACAGGATTGGACTGATAGCTGGTCTCTCAGTTTTTGCTGTTGTGGTTCTTCTTCTTGTTGTTGCTGCTGTAGTTGTCTTTCTCCGTTGAAGGCAGAGAGATTCTCCATAAAGATCTGACTCACCTCCAGCATCAGAAGCTGAACTTGAGCAAATTGAGACAGGATTGTAAGAGTCTAATCATCCTTTCCAACCCTGGCGATGCTTTTAATAAAACAACCTGATGAGATGTCACTGACGTCTGCCTGATTTTGTTAACCTGCTCTGGTCCCATTTCTGCAGTTCTGGCGCTAAAACTAGTTTTAACAAAACTTAAACCTGCTCGGATTCTCTATGAAGCTTTCTTTAGTTTTGATTTGTTTCTTCTGTCATCATGATTGGTTCCCAGAGCTGAGCAGGATTTGTTCACTATGTAGAAAGCAGAAATGTTCAGTTCTCAGCCAAAGTAATCTACATTCACTTCAGTTTTACTCTGGGTTATCAAAACAGACCCGTCTTCACCAGTTTGTTAAAGATGAGTAAAAATCACTCAGGGAGTCCTCAGATATAGCCTACTTCATTGTCATTTAACGGCACATTCACAATGTACCTTTGAACGAGGTTTAGTAAAAAAGGACGTTATAAATACAAGTATTTGATATTTTTTTCAGTATGAAAAGTGAAAGTATGTAAAGGAGCAGAATGTATTGCAGTCACATACACTATACTTTTACCATACTTACACTATTAATGTTCAGTGTTAATTTCTGACCTCAGTTGATGTAAATCATCTGTATAGTTATATAATTCCTGGTGGTACCCCTGGGATCAGATCCAAAAATGTTCCAGGTTGATCAAACCCAGAACTGAAAGAACAGAACTTTAACATTCAGCTGGATAACGGATAAGTTCACTAAACTCTGCTCCTGGTTTATGACAGAGCTGACCAGTGGGTTATTGATCGGTGTTTTGTTCTTTCATTAGCATCTTTATGTCCTCTAAAGTATCGGATTTGCAAATACTTCGTAATTTCTGCTTCTGCTTCATCCAAATCAGCACAGAACAAGTCCATTCCTTTGGATTTTGATCCCATGTCTTCCACAAAATCTTCTTTCTTTTCAACCTCAGCTGCAACAGCCTTTTCAGCCTGAGAAACCACGCTGCAGCTCTCTTCAGCTTTATCCAGGAGGAGAAATGCTGCATTAACATTCCGTAGCATTGCTGATCTTTACATGTACAGTGTGAACTTGAGCCACTCTTCTCACCTCCAAGTCTTCACAATCTAAAACTCTGATATCAGGATTTGTGGGCCACAGATCAGATGTCAGAAGAAGGAAACTTGGTCCAGACAGCCAGTCTCCACACAGCAGCAAAGCTTCGGCTGTCAGGCCCCTGGAGACAAAATCAGCAGGATTAGAGCTAGAATTCAAGCAGCTGTGAGCTCCAGCCTTGGAACAGTGGGTGTTTTTAGAGGAGCGACTCTGGCTCTGGCCATCAGCAGAGTGGATTGTGCCTCAGCTGAGTCGTCGTGTAGCACCAGAAAGCTTACTGTGCCATAAGCATCTTCGCTTGCATCAGGAAAATGGTGAAGTTGTGCAAAGACTGGTGTACCAAAATGCTTGGTTTTAATTAGGGCTGAACGATTTTGGAAAATAATCTAATTGCGATTTTTTTCCTCAATATTGTGATTTAATGCATTTTTTTCCCCAGTTTAATTTATCATGTCTTTTTTTTTTTTTTTTTTTTTTTTCCCAGTGACCTGTCTAGCAATGTGGCAATAAAAATTGATATCTTAATGCCAAATAGAGCTCGACAGATTTTACTTTCACAAGTGGAGCAAACAGCTTTCGCCATAATGCTCCGCTTGATTTGTGCGTGTAAATAGCTTTATTGTGATTCCTGCAGGGAGAATTTCAAATTATATGGACACTACAATGGGAAAGTAGGAGAGTAAAAGAAAAACAAGAAGAGAAAAAAAAAGAGAAAGAAGAGGTGAAAGAAAGAAGAGATAAAAGGAAGAGAATGATAAAACGTCCTCTGTCTGCTCCATCACCTGGAAAGAGACACAAAAAGAACAGCACAACCAACAGACATAAAGCAACAGATACAATCGTGTAACACCTTGATACCATTGCTAAATCATATGTATTATTATTTAAGCTGACATGTGTAATGTGATACGTAAAAAAAAGTAAAAGAAAGTAAATAAATTATAGCCTTTCTGTATATAAGTGAACATTTAATACCTGGGACCCAGCACCTGTGGGAGATTGTGAGAGTGCACTAGTTTAGGTGAAAATTTATCCAGAAGGAAATAGCTTGATAGTTGTTGTGGAGAACCGAAGACCCACCTTCCCCGAGCACAGAGGAAGGGGGCAGGGGACCCATAACCCCGGACTCCCAAAGGGACCCCCAAAGCAGTGCGCCCGAGAGGGGCCTTCACAGGAAATCTGCAACCCCCCCCCCCCCCCCCCCCCCCCCGAGGAAAGAGGAGAGACGACCCCGAGGAAATCCCCCAGCCACCGCAATGCTGACGCCCCCAAGAGCCGCGGGGACGAGCCCGTGGGCTCCGCCGGCAGCCGGCCGCGCTGAAGTGATCCTGGCCATGGGCCCTGGGGGCCAGAGGCCCCAGGGGCGCCCCGCCCACGCGGAAGGGGCCCCGGCCGCCCCCCGGGGGGCCAGGCCCCGCGAAGCCACCGCCGGGAATGGGCCGGCGCCCACCCAGGAACCCGCCCCAAACCCGAGGACCGTCAACGCGCCAGAGGGTCAAGGCGCCCGCCAACGCAGCGGAGGAGGGCAGGACGTGGGGGGATGGGCTCCGCACCTATCGGAGACTTGAGATGATCTTGGGAGAGGGAGCGGACCAAACCCGGGAAAAAAAAAAAAAAAAACTCATTCACACCATCCCTCCCTTGTGCCCCACTCGCCACACACAGACACAAAAAAATAAATAAATAAATAAATAAAAATAAATAAAATAAAATAAAAAATAAATAAAAAAAGGACGCTGTACACACATTCCCACATAGCATTCACATCCAAAAATCCCAAGTGGGGGGGGGGTCACCACAATTCAACAATACGACTGCCTGTGCCCGACCCCCGGCCCCGCCCCCGGACCAGGCCCCCCAAAGAGGGGGGGCCGACACGACCCGTACGGGCCATCCAACCAGAGCCCCCCCTCACCCACTATATACCTAATAAACCCCCTCCCACCCCGACCTTACCCTAGCCACCCCTGCCCCCCATCCCTTCCTGGGGAGAGCAGAGGCGTCAGCCCCAGATCCGGTAAGCCGCTGGCTAGCCGCAACAGCCCCCCGCCAAGACCCCATACCCAGTGGCCCGCACCTCCTCCAGGCCCCAGACTCCGTGCCGCGATCGGAGATCGGGGGTGTGCAAAAGACCCCCGATCCTCCCTACGCCCGCTCAGATGTTGTGTTGTTGCATGTTGATCTCAGGTGTGTTTAAAACTGGGAGCACCGAAGGGGGTGCACGGCACAGCCCACCTCCCCTCCGGAAGGAAGCTGGTGCCAGCGCCCCCCCTCCAAGCAACTACCCAGAACCCTCAATGTCTAAATGCGAGAGGGGGTGAAGGGAGCCGCCCGGGGCGAGGCTCACACAACATAAGCCCCCCCCAGACGTCTTCCCCCCACCCCCCCATATCGTGGCCTACATGAATGTGCGTTGTGAAAATGTTTGGAGTGAAAGTGTCTAAAATGCATGATAAAATTGGGGAGAGGGGCGTCACCAAAAGGTGGCAACCTCCAGTAACGCCCTCTCCCCAAGGACCTACATGTGTGGCGGCGTGATGGAGCAGGCAGAAGGAGGAGTCCGGGGATGGGGAGCAAAGGACTGGGGAGCCATCCCAGGGAGCCAGCTCCCCTACTGACTCCAATAGGCACCCCCGCTCCCCGAAAGCTCCACCCGGAGAAAGGGGCCCCTCCAGCGGCACCACCATAGCCCGGGGGCCGGGGAGAGGCCGCAGGGCCCGCCAGCCAACCACCCACCAGGACCAACACCTCTACCTCCCCCAGCCCACCCCCCATGCCTACTGTATTTAACCCCCCCCCCCCCCCCAAAAAAAAAAAAAAATATATTAATAATAATAATAATAATATATAATTAAATAAATAAATTAATAAGATGGGGGACCCTGGCCAGCCAGCCCGCACGAGCCATCCCAAACCCCTAAACTTAATTTATCATGTGTTTTAAAACATATACAAACAACAAATCAATTTGTTTCCTCGTCGTGCGGATTAGTTGCTAAAAGACCCACAGCATCTAAACTCGGAGCAGAAATGATTGCATTCTGCCTACGATATATTTCAACCAAAATTGCAATTTTGACTTTTCTCTGCGTTAACCACAAGCAACAAAAATGGCCTCTAAATAAAGATGTTTGTAAACAAGGACTATTTTAAAACAAGAACTTTTAATGTTTCTATTGATCAGAATATTATTCAAGAGAACAACTTTTAATTTAATTGGACATCAATCCTTGTTGAAGATAAAGTGCAAAGTCCAACCAACAAGCAAGACTATGTATTAAACTGATTGACCTGTACTTAATGCTATGTATGATTATACAAACTCTAAAACAAGTAATAAAATTAGATTATCTCACTGCTGCAACTGTCTTCCCTTCCTTGTGGAGGCACACCCACTTTAAACATTTTACTGACACCTAAAGGACGCGTCTGATTCCCTAATTGTTACATAGCCAAAAATTGCAGACCTCTGCGATTTGGAAATTGTGTTGTTGTTTTTTTTTAAAATCACGATTATATTGAAAATGCGATTAATTGTTCAGCCCTAGTTTTAATGCATCTGTCCACTCCAAATTCTTCCAATAGGTAGATTCCAGAAAGCCATTTCTTCCTACCTTTAATGATAGTGCCTGGTAGCTCTTCATCCAAGGAGTATTTCCAATGGCATAACTCCTGAAAAAGTTTCTTTACTGGTAAAATGACATGAAAGAGCAAACCCAGTGGATCAAAGATAGAACTAACCAGTGAAAGCAGTCCTCTTCTGGTGTGTGGGCGCTCTTTGAGACTGATTTTAAACTTGAACTGGTTTTGTTGAAAATGGACTAATATAACTGCGTGTATTACTTTAAGAGCTCAGGAAGCCGTCTGAATAATCTTTGTTGTGATTGGTTTATTGTTATCTCAAGCTGCCAATAGCCGTTGCTGTTGTAAGAGCACGTGTTTAGCGTTAGATGAGCAGAAAGTTGACAAGGTGGTCGTTGGAGACTATTCCGAGCTGTTTGTCTAAGAGACTGGGAGCGTGTAAACGAATAAGAGTAAGTTTGTCAGTTTTCAAGCAGGATTTGCATATCTGTGTAATTTAAATATATTTAGCAACCAAAAGAGTTAAGACAATGATAACGTGGCTTGGTTATTTGTGGTCTCTTGCTGCCACCTGCTGGACAAATTAGAAATAGCTATTTCTAGCGAGTGAAAATAATAGCTCTCATTTGTTTCGTTTTCTGTATTTCTTGTAGACCACTCTCAGCTCAATTAAAGAAAGTTTGGACCTGAAGCTCTCCTCTCATCCTTTACCGGATGCTCGTGATGGCTGTACCATTTACAGAACTAACACTAAATAAAGGGAGCACAAAAGGATGTGTTTCCGTACACCACTGTATTCCCGGGGCCCTCTCCACTTAGTAAGTAATCATGACCCACATGCTCGTTCATTTGCTGGTATGGTTTTAAGCAACGTTCGACAGTTACTGGACCACTTTGTTAACCTGAAGCTGCCTTTTGCCAGCATTTCTGTCAAAGCAGCAGAGGGAAATCGCACTACTTTCATCCTTAACAGACTTAATACAGTCATCCACATAAAAGGTTCTTACATACAGTTTGAGCTGCCTCTCGACCAAACTCTGAAGCACATTTCTGCATCGCAAAAGTTGCTACACTTGGTGATGAAGTCGCTCCAAAAATGTGCACCAGCATCTTGTGATCCACCAGCTCCTTACTGTAATCACCACCAGGCCACCAAAGGAATCTAAGGAGGTCAGTGTCTTCATCACTCACTTGCACTTGATAAAACATGGCCTCCACATCAGCCATCATAGCAACAGTATCCTGACGAAATCTCAAAAGCACTCCAACTAATGAGCTTGTTAAATCTGGTCCTTGCAGCAACTCCTGATTTAAAGATGTTCCTCCAAAACTAGCTCCGCATTCAAAGACGACACGTAGTTTTTGCTTCACAGGATGTCTGACTCCATGATGAGGTAAGTACCATTTATGTATGTATGTATGTATGTATATGTGTGTGTGTGTCTATATATATGTATATATATGTATATATATGTATATATATATATATATATATATATATATATATATATATATATATATATATATATATAGAGAGAGAGAGAGAGAGAGAGAGAGAGAGAGAGAGAGAGAGAGAGAGAGAGAGAGAGATAGATAGATAGATAGATAGATAGATAGATAGATAGATTAAGTTTTAGATCATTTATTTATTTTTGAAATATACAGTAAGACTAAGAGAGCAGAAATGCTAAACTTATGCTTCTGGATTTATATGTGTGTAGCTTCTGTTTATATTAATGTACAGACTGTGAAGTTCTAATAGCAGTGAAACTGTTCATAAAGCATGAATGATTTAATAAAATGTCACTTTGAGTATTTCTGCTGTGAGGTTCTCCCTTTTTTTACTTTCAGATATCTACAAAGTGAATTAATATCTTGATGGTTGAGAGGGAAATATGAATATTCTCCATTTCTGGGTTAAACGTCTTGTTTCTTTGAATTTACGACTGTGAATAAATCTTCATCAACACCAAACTCTGCAGAAGCCAGCGATGAAGGAACAAATGCGGCTTTCCAGACTGGATCAGTCTTTATTTTTGACTATTCAATTGTTTTTCCTCAATCCGCGTCTCAATAAAAGAACTCGGAATTGTTTATTTATTTATCAGCACTGCCATCTAGCGGACAGTTGGAGAAACGTTGCAACTCCAAGACACGAAAATGTGTAAATTATTTTGAACTCAGACTGTTTTGTTCTTTGGTCGTTTTTACCTAAACCAATTCCTGCCTTCAACACTGAAAAGGAACATAATATTTTGGGTTATTTACTGTAGTTTTAATGTTAATCATCAGTAATATAGGCAGCAAACCAAAGAGGGTTTAGTATATTCTTTTCATTCAGAACTGCAGTAATCCAACAACAGATGGATGGATGGATGGTTAAATGACAGATCGATGGTTGATGGTTGAGTGCACCGATTGATGGGTGGATGAATGGACTGATTAGGCATTTCACATCACTGAAAATGAAACACAATACACCTTTTCCCACAAGGATGCTCCAATTGAACAGTCTTTTGATTCTAAAAAATTTTTTTTATAAAATGGTGCCCATAAGACTAGGAATAATTTAAAATTTGTATTCAAAATGTATTCTAAAAGTCGCCTGTTTTAAATTGGTAACAGGTAAAATAACCTATAGCTTTTAAAGCAGTTACAAAACAGACCAGAAATTCGTGTGTCATGTATTTGAGTTGTTAACCAGAACTGAGAGGTATAACCTTTAAAGGAAAAGAGTCTTAAAATCTGTTTTCCATCACCGTCCTCCAATCAGATGGCGCCAGTAGTGACATCATCAAACACAGGGGGAGGGGGGTGTCACCACGGCAACGCGTCAGCTGAAACACACGCCGCTGGTTGGTTGCGTTCTCAGGTGAGTTAGCCACGTTCCCACCCAGGTAGAGACACCGATACTCCGGTGTTTACCGTGAAGAAGCGGATTAAAGCGACCGGAGACGCAGCTCTGAGGTCGGTGACGTTGTCAGGTCGAGTTTTTCTCTTGTTTATTTCTAATGTTGCTGTTCTAGTCCACCGATCCGTCACGGGTCCGTCCGCAGAACTTCATCGTGTTGTTTTTAGGACATTTATTCAGCCATATTTTATAGCTCTAATGTCTAAATTCATTTTGAATTGTAAAAAGAAAACATGGAATGCATAGAAATATAATTATTTTGGGGGGATTCTGTAAGATTGTAAGATATGCAAGAGTCAGAAGCTTTCTTTGTTGCTATTTAATTTGAGTATATTGAGATGGTATATTCTTGAATCAGTTAATTAATCAAAACTAATAAAGATAGATAAAGCCTTTATATACTGATAGATCAACAAAAGGATTCCTCATTATTTCTTATGATAAAAGCAGTATTTTCTTATTAGGCTTATTTCAAATTATGATTATATTAACATTGACTGTGTTACTATTTTTCATAGATTCAGCTGAAATTAGATTTTTGTTGTTTATGCCATACGGCAACATTTCTGGCTCTAGAGTCTCTGGAGTTTAGAAGAGTTCGTAGTTCAAGCATTCATAGGTCAGAGTTTCTTAACAAACAAACAAAAAAAGCATTCCTCTGAACACAGTTAGGTTAGACAACTAAAGATGAGAGAAATATCTGCTAAAGTCCATCGAAAACCTTTGAAAGATTTTCTGAAAGTCTGCAGAACTATCGATCAAAACAAAGAAAAAGCATGAAAACAAAGGGATGCATTCAAAGTAGATATAGTGAAATGACAGGTGAACTATAGCTTTTTAAATCTAGATAAAGTTTTGCTGTTTTTATTTATTTTGATAACAAAGAGCTGCTGAGAGCCACTAACTTAAAAGATTTGTTCTGTCCCTTCAGAATAGGAGTCCAATGGAGCGTTACGAGTCTCTGGGTCCAGTCGGAGAGGGCAGTTACGGCACCGTGCTCAAGTGCCGCCACCGGGACTCTGGCCGACTCGTCGCCATCAAGAAATTCATCGACTCAGACGACGATAAGACAGTGAAGAAGATCGCCCTCCGGGAAATCAAGCTGCTCAGGGTACCTGTCGATCAGCCCGTCAACCAAACAGTCAGTCAGTCAATGAGTAACAGAGTATGGGAGGTCTCCATGAGCCTGAAACCCGAGTGCTGCTAAAAACCCTGAGGTGATCAGCCAACCACAAGGCAAACAACTCAGGGTCAAATTCTCATTTGTTTTAAGGTCACCACCAGAGGAAACACAAATGTTAAAGCCATTATCTTGAGTTGGTTGTGCCATTGACGAGGCATGACCCATTTGACTGGAAACCATCGCCGGTCAAAGGGTTCTTGGTTATAAAAGTAGACTAACACTACACGTGTCTATAATTCTCTTCTTTCTTTTAAACCTCACAGCAATTGCGTCATGACAATTTGGTGAACCTCCTGGAGGTGTGGAAGCGTCGTCGTCGCTGGTACCTGGTCTTTGAGTTCGTGGACCGGACGCTTCTGGATGAACTGGAGCAGAACTCCAACGGGCTGGACCTCAACACCTGTCGCCGGTACCTATTCCAGATCCTCCGAGCTACCAACTTTTGTCATCAGCAAAACGTAAGGAAGACCATATTCTTAACCCTGCCAAAAATGCTGATCAAACATCCGTAAAGTTACTTCACAACTTCAGAGGTCCAGACTAGTAATCCTGGCCACGGCTCACAGCTTAAAAGACACATAGTCATACATTCTGTCCTATAAATAAAAATGAGAAACCAAAATGTTGTGAAAACAGGTGTACCGTCATGGTCTGGTGTTTGGAACATCTTCCCTCCACTCCAGGTCATCCATCGTGACATCAAACCCGAGAACATCCTCATCTCTCAGGAGGGTGTGGTCAAACTGTGTGATTTTGGCTTTGCCCGGATCATTGCGTCACCCTCCGAAGGTGCCGTTTATACAGACTATGTAGCCACTCGTTGGTACCGAGCTCCTGAACTGCTCGTGGGAGACATCAAGTATGGCAAGTAGGTATTTCTGCTCCGCTCTGAGGTTTCCTGGTGGATGTTTTGAACGCCAAACAATAACCTTGGTATGTGCTCGTGTTTGAAGACCGGTAGATGTTTGGGCCCTGGGCTGTCTGCTGATAGAGATGTTAACGGGACAACCTCTTTTTCCTGGAGACTCCGACCTTGACCAGATATACCACATTGTCAGGTGTTTCGGTAAGTTCTTTCAGGAACCTCATCGAGATATTGCTTCTTTTTTTTTTTTTTTACTTACTGAATGTATCCTTCTTGGCTCCAGGCAACTTGACTGCTCATCACCAGGAGTTATTTTACAGAAATCCCATCTTTTCTGGAGTTAAACTGCCTGAATGTTCAAAAACAGTCCCCCTGCAACAACGCTTCTCCACAATTCCACCAAACGCCCTCGATCTGGCACAGGTATTGCACAGTTTGGTTATCACTTTTGAGAATGCTAAAGATGATCAAATAGCCCAGGAGAGTAGTGAAATCAATGAAGTTCTTGCAAAGGCAGAATTTTGTGCAAATCAACATCTCTAATGCTTCTGTGTAAGATTGGCCAAAAAGTTTTTAGTTACAAATGTTGGAGGCTTGAACTTTCCCTGAGGAACTTGCCAGCCCTTCAACCTGGCCAACATGTATACGGGTGCCCCATATGGATCTACTCAGGCTGGATCAGGGCTAACCTCCAGATTCCTCATCCTCTGCGACTAATCCAAACATCACCGTTGACGGACCCGCTCTCCGTGGTTCACCGTCAAATTACGCAACAGCTCCAACTTTCTGTCCCGTTCCGGTCCGTCGGGCTCAGTTCGGGTCAAGCTCCACAATCCCAACCGTATTAAACAGTAACAAGATTAGATAGTGTAAATAGAGATCGTTAACCACAAATTAAATATCTTTTTTAATAGTCATGATAAAGTTAACCGTTTTGTTTAAATATCGGATTGAACACGCTTTGTGCGACAATAAAGGAAGCAGATTTATCATTCCAACATTTGATTTGAAACATGGTAATCTACTCCAAATAGACTTGGACTCAGCTTGTAATGACGATGATTGTGTAATGTCTCCGCGTGCTTCAAGGAACTTCGGATCGGACCTAGACAGAGTAACCGTGGATGTAGTAGACTCTGCTTTTGCTAAAACAAAACGGACACGTACCGGAGTGGAGGATGTGGAAGTACTGGCTAAGTGGGACTGGGCCCACACTTCACTTCTTGTACGGGACCCACTTGCTTTGAATAAATACTACATATAGCCATAAAACCAGATAGGAACTTTGCATGGATGATTGTTGGGTCTCAAATAGACATTAAGAAAATCAGTTCCCATTGAGCAAACCATGTAGACTCCTGCTGGGTCTCTCCTTTTACCCAGAATAATTTTGGATAAGATATATACATTAAAAGACGTATTAGTGACCCTTGAACAATCCCATCTAGGGCCTATTATTCGTAGTCTTATGGGCACCATTTAAGTCTTGACTGGGAAGAGATTGTAGGAACAGGAGTAAGGGGTAACAAATTGGATGAATTTAGTAAATGTATTACTTTTTTCCCATTTTTTTTCAGTCTCCTAATAATTTGCATCATTTGTACCTTCATTTGTTTTTCAGAAGTGTCTAGCTATGGACCCAAAAAGACGAGCTCAGTGTTCGGACCTGTTAGAGCATCTTCTCTTCACTCAAGACTCTTTCAACACCAGGTATGTTTTTGTGTTTTGCTCTTCCCTTGTGAGGTAATGTATGTCTCAAATGCTAGAGTTTGTCCTTTATATATTCCAAAACATCTGCGTCTTTCTTTGTATCTGCACAGATTTTTAGATGAGCTGGACACTAAAATCCAAAAAGACCACAGAGAAAACTATACTCTTCCCAAAATACCCCAAACCGCACTGCAAGAAAAAGATAAAGGAGATGTTAAAAACTGCAGAAGCAAAAACAAGAAACAATCGGAAGAAGCTGAAGAGAAAGTAATCAAGGAAAAGATGGACAAAACCAAGGGAAAACAACCATCCAAGCTGACTAAATCTGTTGTTAATACAACCGAATCTTTTATGTCCAAACAACCCAAAACATTTGCCAACAAGGGTATCTGTCAACCGGAACAGTTTTCAATGAAATCAGAAAAGCCAACTGGTTCAGAGTTAAAGGAGTCTGAACTTTTAAAGTCAACTAAAATCTGTAGCTCTGACTCGGCCGATGTTACCACAAAAGCAGTAAACTTAAAGAAGAAAAGCTCAGTAGCAGCAAAACCTGTATATGACCAGGATATGTCTCCAGATCAAAGAAAAGACGATGCTCACAATGCAAAAGACATGGACTATACCAACCCGGACAGTGAGAAAACCATGATGCTAATCAGGGAATCATCTAAATCTGAGATAAGCAATGAGTTTGTAAGGAACTTTAGCAACCTTAGCATAAAAGTTTCAAAATTGTCTAAAATTGCCATTTCTGATGCTAAAAGTTTAAATTCATCTCCAAAACCTATTTTGGAATCAGACACAAGCGTAGCACCCACATATCCTCTACTGTCCTTCAATGATCGTACTGCCTCGGCAATGCTTGATGTCACAAAGTCAGGCAAGATAAATTTGGCATCAATCACTGACATAGTGGAAGACGAATGTCCCAAAATCCCCAGGAAACCCCAAATTCTCTCAAACAGTGGTCAACACGGTCACAACAACACCTCCTTCAGCCCTTCAAGGACGGTTGTAGATGTTTCTAAACAGTTGTTTAAGACCGTCTCCGAAGCCAGTGCTGCACACAACCCTTCTGCCCCACCTCGAGTAATCCCACATTCAAAGGTGCCCAAAACTACCTGCGCTGCAAAGACTTCTTCAAAAGAAAAGGAGCCTACAGAGGACCAGCACGTGAGGAACTATCACAGACACTTAAAGCTGAATCCAATGACACAAACTCCCACAACACCTTGTCCGTCGTCGCGGGTTTTAGACTGGGATCCTGAATCATCAGAGCCATATCTTCTTTGTTCACAAAGCAACATGATCGCTACAGAAGAAAGATTTACCTCAACCTTTGTGCCAGATGAAAACTTATCAGTGGGAAAAGGTCTGACAGTGTCAGCAAAAGATAACCAAGATTATTTAGCCAGTTCTGTGTCCATTAGTTCAACATCTAATGACTTAAAGGCTCCTGAAAGTTTGGCTAATGACAAAAAGAACATCAGCAGTTCCTTGAAATCCTTGAACTTTTCTCACCACTATCACAACCCTACGACAGCTCAATCTTTGAATGACCACATCAGGTCCGCTGTGAACCCTAAGACTCAAAGGATTACAATTCCTCCCGATGCAAAGAAGAGAAGCAACAAAGTAGAAGGAAATGGCACAAATACATCCACTGATTTGACTTCAGTCATGTCTGTAGATCACAAAGCTTTGACGAGAAGCCCTATCCTTCATGAAAAAGACACCACAGACATTGATGAATTTGATTACAGCATACTCCGATCATGTACACCTTCTCCTCCTCCAGGACCTGCCACCAATCGTCTACACCTCCCTCCATCTTCCAGAACCCTTACCCCTTCAGTCTTTGTCTCCAGTACCTTCAGCCCTGCTGCCAATGACCACCTGCTCCAGGGAGGAGGTTTTCACACCGGGACCAGCAGTCTTCGGTAGTTCTCAGTGTACTTGCCTTTGAAATACCGATGCAACTAAGACTGATTCACCTCTAAAAGCTCAATATGTTTGACATTATGAGTATATTTAGATATCTAGTTCCTGTCTTAATAACTCCAGAAAGGTTCAGTCATTGTATCTGTAAAAGCCTGCAGCACCATTAACTCAGAGAAATTAAAGGCTGACACTGGATACAGGGAATGTCACCAAACTATAGTTTGACATTATCTGCTATTCAAATGGGTCCATGCCTGATTGAACCGGGTTAACTTTTCCTAACTTCATCCCTAAAGGCCACGAGTCACCTTTCAAGATGGCTTGAGCTCTTTAGTAACAATAACTATAGCTGTCAAACTGAGACCGACCCACACTCATCATATGTCCAGATCTTTATCTGAGACTTCTCTACAAAAGTATCTACCAAATATATAGTAGCATCCCACATTTTCAATTTCACAAATACATCCCACATTTTGAAAAATTGTGCTAAACTGTGCCAAAATGGCACAAATACAATATTATAATGGTTGATGTGTGGACACCAAACTGGGTACAGATGTAACTGAGATGTTGTAGTTACAATTTATTGTGTTTATTACCTTCTTTACAGCAAAATGAGAAGGTTTGTATGTAAACATCTGTTTTTCTTTCAGGCAAAATGTATTTTTTGGGCACTTAAATATCATTTACTCAGGCTCAGAATAATTTACTCTCTAATTTTCACATCCTGCCGGACCTTTATGTTAGTTGATAACAAGATTAGCAGTTTAGGCATTGTACAAATTGAGAAATGCCTTAAAAAGTATCAGTATACATTTTTTTTTTGTAAAATAGACCCTTGGGTTTAAGGGGTAAATTGTTCCTAAATTAGCCTTCTTGGAGTTTGTATTGAGTCTGGATTGTACGGGATTCTGCAATCTTTGGGTGTCAGATTCCTGAATCCCGTACAATCCAGTGAGAAGCTTGTTGGACTCTTAAAGAGATGCTTTATGTGACTTTCAGCTTACTGTTCCACATGTACGTTGCAGGAGTTTAGACAAGCCAAGGCCTTATGGTGGCATTCAGGGTCGACAGGACCAACAGTTTGGACTGAACCATGCTACAAGGTCCTTCATCTTACAGGTAATACTTTGAACTGGTCTCGTTCATGTTCACCAGTGATTAAGATCCAGATCAGGATTCTTACAAACTGTGTCTTTCTTTTCAGGCATCAGAGCACAGTTTTACAAGTGAACGGTCTAAAAATAGCGTCCATTTCCCAGATGTAAGAAGCTCAATGCTGGCGGAGCTCAGTGGAAAAGACGGTATGGACCCATTATTAGAAAGTCTTCACAGCCACTGTATAAAAAGACACATAACCATGTTTCTCATTGTTTGACATTAAATCAGACTTAAATCTTATTGATTTAGGTCAGCACGGATAACCAAAATTGTTTCTATTTGCTAAAAGCAGAATTAATGACAGATTTGTTTTAAATGAATGTATCCATGGTCAGAAGTTTACATACATTACCATTTCTTAAAGCAATTGCTGTCATGGCTTGTACGTTTCTGATAGGTTAATGAAGAAAACCTTTGAATTAAAGGAGTGTACCATGTTGTCTGGTCCAACGATTGACTTATTTAGGTATGAAGGCCGGTGAGCTGCAACTTTTAGATGTGTTCCTCGGCCTACACACCTGAATCACATAGCTAACCCCCCCCCCCCCGCCCCCCCACTAGCATGCAGTCAAGCTCTGCAGAGCTCTGCTAATGAACTCATATTGTAGTCAGGCGAGTTGAAGCAGAGACGCATCTAAAGATTGCAGGACGCTGGCCCTCAAAGGACTTGAGACATCTAAAAACATCTAAAGACGTTGAAGCTTGGGCACAAATAGATCTTCCAAATAGACATTTACCCCAACCATAGCTCCAAATTACTCACAAGTGGCTTATGGACAACAAAGTCAATACTTTTTATAGTTCATCACAAAGTCTAATCTCTGTTCCCTTGGAAAAGTTCTGGGCAGCGATGAAAGGGTGTCTGTGAGCAAGGCAGCTTATAAACACTACAAGTAACACCAGTTCAGTCAGGAGGAAAAAGGCCAAACTTACAGCAAACAGATGAAAGAAGCTTTTCCTTGACTTAAGTAATACAGTTTTGAAGGCAGTACTACCAAATACCATTGAAATACATTCAAACCTTTGACTTTGAATCAAGTAGAAATCTCTCATTATTCTTGAATTTTACAAATGGAACTTATTTTAGCAACTGACCTAAACAGAAAAAGTTTCAGCAGATTTAATGTCAGACAGAGGAAAAAGAAAAAGTTTATTTCCACAACAGAAAACTCAGATTCAGTTTCAGTTTTGGATAAATTGGTAAAAACATTACATAATA
Source organism: Fundulus heteroclitus (assembly GCF_011125445.2). NCBI lineage: Eukaryota > Metazoa > Chordata > Actinopteri > Cyprinodontiformes > Fundulidae > Fundulus > Fundulus heteroclitus. Next base: position 34,482,548 of record NC_046374.1, read on the forward strand.
TTTAACTACATACAAAAAAAAGTTGATAAAGGCTACATTTATTTTAAAGGCAAATTATTAGACATTACGTGTCATTTGAGCTGAATAAGACATCCAACAGTGTTGTATAAGGTGCTTATTTCGTGTTACTACCTGTACATCAAACATTGCCAGGAGCAAAATAAAATGTTTAATGTCTTCTCAGCCAAACAGAACAAGGGCACCACCAGGGAACAGAGAACGGAAAAGACTCCGGTGTCGTCCAGCCCTTCATCAGAGGGACAGTACGGACAAAACTTCAACACAAATACACCAAAACAATCAAAGTAAAATCAACATTTTCTACTCTCTAAATATGCTGATTTTGTTTTAATTAAATAAAAACTGCTGAACCACATAAACATACTGACTTTACGTTCCTTAAATGCTTTTATGTTTTATACTGATGTAGCTAAATCTTGCTAACATAGACAAAAGTAGTTATTTTTCCCAATCAAGTGAACCTAAGATGATCTACAGAGAGACGGATTAACCCTTGAGGATTTACAACTGTTAATGGATGATTTATGTTGGTATTTACATGGTACACTACACAGGGAATCGAAATGTAAAGGTTGAATCATGAAATTAAAAATGTTTGTCTAACAAATCAAGAATAAATAGGCTGTAAAAACATTTTTGGGTGTGTTTTGTTGGTCACAGGTGCTAAAATTGAAGTCTTCTGTAAACCCTTAAAAAAACACACAAAACAAGCTAATTACAGCTGGTTGCTACAGAAACAACTTTCCCACTGGTTTCTGTGTTTAGCATTAATTTCAAATGAGTTAAGGAAAACAAAAACTAGAAACTAAAATGCACTCATGGTTTAATTTTACGACTCGTCACTTGAGTCTTCTGATGCAGCGGCACCAACTTTCCAGACTGCCGCTGACTCCTCACTACTCGACATCACGTTGAGGCCTCCCATTGGCTGAGAGCCAGCCAGACGCCCTCTGCTATTGGCCAGGAGGTACTGGAGGAGTCTGAGAGCGTGGTTGGTCTTGGGGTTTGTTATTGGTCCTCGAGCAGTTGGCCGTGTCCTGATTGGTACTTTGATCACTGGCTTCCTTGGCAACGATTGGACCACTGGCTTTTTGGTTATGATGACCTGCTGCGAAGTTTAACAGGTAGAACAAGTTTAATCCTCTAACAACGATCAGATACACACAGACCAACAATTGAGCATTCATTTATCAATTTATTACAGAAGGGATCAGTATTATAAGGTTGGACAGCCTCAGACTTGGGGAAAAGGGTCAAAGTTTTGTCCAAATAATGATTTAAACTCATTATCTAGTTTGTCAAAATATCAAGGCAGAATGCAAAATGGACATTTTATAGTGACATACATCTTTAAACCAGGGTATGCAGTAGTTTATAATGGTTTAATGTTTACTGAAAATGTAGGTACTATGTTAGAGTTGTACATTCAATTTTAATTTTGACAATGTTTTTGGTGGCATTGAACTGTGTTCATGGACAGCCATCTATTGGCTCACTGTTGTTGTTTTTTCTTGTTTTTACAGTATTTTGTCTGAACTTTTAGATTCATAGTTAGTTTTTGGAGTTTTTTTTTGTAGTGTACAGAAAAGTATCCTTTAAAAAACACCTAATAGTGTCTATTCTGTACAGTCACAATAAAATATTTGGTCAGAATACTTGAATCAGAAGTCATGATTCTGTGAAACCAGCTCACCAAAAGCCAATTTAGCTTTCCCACAACCAGAAATGGTCTGCAACAGAAAATTCAGTCCGGCTTCTATCAAATATTAATTCATACACTGTGACGTGAAGTAGGGTTAGATTGAATAGAGTGTTCTGCTTCACATTGAAGAATGGTATTAACACCAGGCTCAGCAAGTCTTTGTTTCTGTTGTCTGCCTCCTTACCTTCTGGGTTAAGGGTCTGGTTGTTGGTTTGGCCGTAGATGTGGTTGGATTGGTGTTGGGTTCTTTGTCGAAAACCTTACAGGTGTCTTCAACAGGTGAACCGTCAATCTCTGGAAGCTCAAATCCAAACAAAAAAGGGGAAGACTGAGCTGTGGAAGAGAAATTAGAGACATGTTGGTTTCTCCATTCACTAAAAAAAAATTATTAGAAGCAACTGATAACGTGGGTCCACTATCGGTAATTGTTTCGTTTCTACTTTAGTGGTAATTGTTGTTTTTTTAACCATTTTTAAGACATTGGTTAAAGCTTTAGTTCATCTTTTTATCTGACGACATCTTGAAAAACAATTTGAACGAGAACCCTTTACTAAAAGACTCAGTCAGGATAGTTGGAAACAATTTGAAAGAAAATGACAAATAAGTAAAGATTGCACTTCGGTTTGTCTTTAGCACTAACAAGGTTTGGGGTTAATTTGTGCTCTGTCGTTGGTAAATAACATATTTTAGACTACGGACGGACAGACGGATAACACCAGGGCCACTCATATTTAAAACCGTTTGTTGGTGGTTATGTACAGGATCTGAATTGGTCAGGGAACCTCAGGGTCTCATCTTGCTTTTTGCAGATGATGCGCTTCTGTTGCCGTCTTTAATCCACGGCGCCCAGATCACACTGGAGCTGTTTGTTGTCACGTGAGAATCAGCCGGGATAAAAAAAACCATAAAGACAGCTGCTGGACGTCTGAGGCCAAGGTTCTCAGCCGAGTCAAGGTTGACCGTTTCCTTTATTCCTCATCATTTATTAACCGAAGCAGAAGAGTTCATATGTCTCGGTGTCGTGTTCAGGAGCGATGAGATGAACAGAACCGGGATGTTTCTCCTGCTTGTCGTGACGTGAAACGTTTTCAATTAATCTGTTTGTCTACTTTACAACAATCAGCTAAAGTCCTGAGATAAGGATCATGACTAAATGAACAAACTCCAGGATACAAGCGGTTTGAAAGAGCTTCCTCTGCAGCCTTGCTCTGTCTTTGAGATGCAGCGAGTAAGAGTCTGCCAGAGTAAAGGCCGGTTGAGAAAATTCAAGCCTCCTGGGTCCCTCCGTCTGGAGGGTTTTTGGCCAGAGGGAGGACCCAAGGTGGACCCAGACCTCATGGAGGGACCATGCCACATGCCTCCTGTGTTGTGGCTTAATTGGGGGAAAAAAAGAGTACTAATAACGCAGTTGGAAAGCAATGGGTTTCCTTCCAGCTTCCTACTTTTCCACATGTCAACGTGCCTCTGGGCAAGGCACCGATCCCAGTATTTTGAATGCTTGGGAACCCCACAGAGCGATCTGGGGATTGTTTATGGGGACAGTGGTGTCCAGGTGTCCCTCCTGGACCTCTTACCTGTGCACCTCAAACATGATAAACAGGAAAAACCAGCCAGATTGGTGGAGTTTACCCCCTTTTTTTTAGATGCAAAGTTAAAAGAATATGGGAAAGAGTAAAGATTAAAATAAAATAAAAATCAGTCCAAAAAAAAAAGTAAAAAACAAAGCAACTGGACTTGTTTTCCGTAGTTGAAGATGTTTCGCTTCCTCACCAGGAAGCTTTCTCAATTCAAAAAGTCTGGAGTGATGTGGAGTACCAAGCTTTATACTACGGCCCAAACAAAGGCCTTGTATAAAGCTTGGTACTCATCATTACTCCAGACTTTTTGAATTGAGAAAGCTTCCTGGAGAGGAAGCGAAACATCTTCAACTACGGAAAACAAGTCCAGTTGCTTTGTTTTTTTACTTTTATTTTGGAATGACCATGACCTGGATGACTGAGAATCTTCACCAGAAAAAAAAAAAATCAGTATTTGGAGTTTTTTCACATGTTTATTGCCAAATATTTAAAAGGCTTGCTGTAGCTAGATGGTAACTGGCCAAAAGTGTTTCCCTAAATTGTTCGTGCCCTGAGGTGTCTGTCCTTGACTCGGCCGTACCTTCCTCTTACTCTTCCTCTGGGTAAACTGCTCTGTTTGTATCAAGGTGTCTTTGCTGCAATCTGATCTGACGGCCTGTGCTGCATATTTTATACTGACAGCTCTGAGGTGTGTTTTTCTTTTGTCCCCATCTTTTGTTGTCTGCAAAGCTACTATAAACACAGTGAGCTTGATAAAAGGTGCGATTACAGCCCGGTTTCCATCCTGCAGAAACATCGTGTCTGTCTGTTTAAGCTGAAACTATTTCTCAGAGTAAAGTCGGTAAAATGCCGATTGGTGCGTCTGTACTCACCCTGGATCCAGTCGTTGCCGTGAACTCTGAGGAGACACAGGAGGAAAATGACGGGCAGAGCAGAGGAACAGGGAGACATGGTGACTGTGGAGGAGCAAGAGAGAAGAGGAGATGCTCTGCAGAGTGACGGAGGAAGGCGATGAAGAGTCAAGGAGGCAGACAGGGAGTGGAAATGAAGAAGAGCCGGGTAGCGTCTAGACTTTAAGGTTTACTCAGAGCAGGTCTGGAAGGGCTTGTGGCTCAGAGTTACAACAGAGTAAAAGCTGGAAAATCCTCCCTGCTATTCCTGGGAAACCCTGGCAGAGGAGCGTCAAATCCTTCACTTAATCACAGGGGCGTTTCACAATGTTCCCTCCGCTTTTACTCGTTCCTGTCAGAATCGCTTATATGGAGATATATATTATATTATATTTTTCACGTGTTTCATGTTAGGTTGACAGTTTCTACTTATTTCCCTTTTAGTTGCTGCGGCTAAATTTCCCCACAGTGGGACAAAAAAAGTTTCATCCTATTCTGTTCAATTTTCTTATTTCACAGAACGCAAAAGATGCAAAATACACTTTTTTTCCCCACTTGGGTGTTTAATAAACAAACATGAACTAAAGGATATTTCATCAGATCAATACTTATAAAGACAACATGTCGAAGAATAACGGGTGGAAATCCCCAAACGTCTCTTCCCTTAGTGTTTTTATTGTCTTGCTAAGCCTCCCAGCAGCAGCAGCAGGGTTGGGTAATTATATTCCAGCCCAGATTAGCCCAGCATTAAACCCAGAAGCTTTGTTTGATCTGCAAAGAGGTGATTTCCAAAAACACGTCACCTGTGGAAAGAATTTCAGCTTCAAAACATATTTTATTCTGGTTGCCTAGAACCCAGTCTGACAAGTGGATATTTTCTCTAACCTCCAAGTCCAGCCATGGGAATCCACAAAATTTAATTTCAGCTTGATTTAACTTGGTGTGATTCTGTCCTGCTCTGCCTGCAGACATGCACCAAGGTGTCCAACAAGTGTTTTAGTCCTCTGAGTGTCTGTGCCTGGCTTCTTAGCATGGTCCAGGACACTCAACGTCCATTTCTTCCAGCTATGAAGGAATATCCACTCACCGGCTACGTTATGAGGTACGTCTGCTCGTTAACACCAATGGTGAATCAGATGGCATCTAGACGGAGTGAATACCACTGACTGAAGTTCAACCGGAGCTTCAGAGTAGAAGCAAAGGGATTTACATGACCCGGAACATGGCAGGGTCGTTGGCGCCACGTTAGCTGAGTACCGTATTTTCCGGACTATAAGTTGCTCCGGAGTATAAGTCGCATTTTTGGGAGAAATTTATTTGATAACATCCAACATCAAGAACAGACATGTCATCTTGAAAGGTAATTTTAAATAAAAATAGAACGGCTGAATAATAAACAGGCTGAATAATTGTACGGTTAGCTTCCGCTACATGACACAACTGAGAACGTGCCTGGTATGTTAACATAACATATTAAAAGCTATTCAGATAACTATAGCATAAATAACATGCTAAGAAGTTAACCAAAGCGTCGGTGTCACTCCAAATAACTAAAATCCAGTGAAATCTTCATCCTCGGTGTCACTTTAAAATAACTCCGTTAACTCCGGAGGTAGAAGATGCGGCACTTCCGCTTCTACGTCGCTTACGACTGATTCAACACAGGCCTAGAGCGCCCTCTTGCTGTTTGGTGTGAAAATAACAGGTGTAATGATATATCGGTAAAAATGTGTAATAATTTCACACATAAGTCGCTCCAGAGTATAAGACGCACCCCCGGCCAAACTATGAAAAAAACTGCGACTTTTAGTCCGGAAAATACGGTATATATAATAAGAACAATTCATCTCCATCATCTTATTTCTTCTAATTTATCTTATTTTAGGGGTAAAAATACTCATTCCACTGGCAAATAGTCTTATTTAGCTGCTCAAATCAAGGAGAAATATACTAGTTTCAAGCAAATTCTTCTTACCTTTAGTTCCCTTTTTGCAGTGCAATGTCTGCTTGACGTCAGAGGTCAGAGGGAAATGGGTCACTGATGCCAGAGAAGAACAGGAAACTGAGGCCGCGGCTCACAAACTGGACAATTACAGGAGGAAAAACCATGACCCGGTCTAAAGAGTCTAAATTTCTGCTGCAGCATTCAGCTGGTAGGGTCAAAACTTAGTGGAAACAACAGGAAAACAAGGATCCATCCGGCCTCTTTACCAATGCTGTTGGGGATGTTTTCTTGGTACATTTTGGGCCCTCGGTGCCGGCTGAGCAAAGTTTAAACCCCACGGCCAGCCTGAAGGTTGTTACTGACCTTGTCCGTCTAATTATGACCACAGAGTCCCCACCTTCTAATGCTCACCTTCTTGAACACATCAATGAGTTCACTGCGATTTACTGGCCTCCACGGTCACCGGACCTCGGTCCGACAGAGTAGGGCTGGACGATATAGGAAAATAGAAATCAAATTTATCGATAATTATCAACAAATTGAAAACATTTTATGCTGTTGCACAAACTCAACCCTTTATTCAACCAACTTTTTAGCAAAGCTGCAAGTTTTTAAAAAAGACAAAATAACACGTGCTCTCTGAACTCTTTAAAGGGGGAGGAGCTTGGTTCCTGAGTCTGCACTGTGATTGGTTGGGAGGATGTAACCACTGTGCTGGTGAAGATTCTCAGTCATCAAGGTCATGGTCATTCCAAAAAAAGTAAAAAACAAAGCAACTGGACTTGTTATCACTTTTTGAATTGGGAAAGCTTCCTGGAGAAGAAGCGAAACATCTTCAACTATGGAAAACAAGTCCAGTTGCTTTGTTTTTCACTAATATAATGACTGTAATATTAACCTACATGGCTACAATGCATAAGGAAGAAAAACTGTTATTCAATTGATCTTTTTATTCACCTTTTTTTTCTATCATCGACATACATCTATCGCTGGATATATATCGTTATTGAATTATCGCCCAGCCCTACCACAGAGCATCTTTGGTAAGTGGTGGAGCAAGAGTTTATCCTCATGGATGTTCAGCCAACAAACCACAACAACTATTTGACACTGTCCTTTCACCGAGGATCAAAATTACCATGAAATTCTTCAAACAACTAGTCGAATCTATCACAGAGAGAATCTAGGTGGTTCTGTGGGTAAAGGGGAGTTAAACCTCGGTACTAGCATGATGTACCTAATAAAATGTCCTGTGGGTGGGCACTGAGTTACAGTGTTTCTGACCATAATCCATGTTTCACTGTGTCACATCCATCCCAGCAGCACCTGAGGACAGAGAAGTCAGTAACATTAGGGTTTTTTAGCTCGGTTAATGTGACTACGATTCCATATTGTCGAGGCTCCATCCTCTTTTGTCCTTTAACGGACTGATAGATCTTCAGATTATTTGAATAGTTAACAGACGTTCTGCTCAGCAGATGAAAAAAAAACATTTAAATTGTTTCCAATATTTGTTTGAGGAACATTGTGTCAATTTCAAGGGTTTTTCTGCTGACAAACATTTTGCCAATCTTTAATCATTGCCGGCTTGAAACTGACTTTTTTTTAAATTCCCTTTTGTTGATTGTATGTTGGGCCGTTTTGTAAGCAGGGTGAAATGCCTAACGGGAATTTTCATAACTAAGGCTGTGCTGTAAACGTATGACTCCACTGTTGAATTTTCAACATGAAATCTAATGTTGCCTGAAATCTTTATTTTAGCATGTTTATTGTTCCTTAATTAGTTTTCTGCCACTTTTTTACCGATGGCAAACCTCTAACTCATTGCCAATCTAAAACTTTTACAGTGAATGGTACCGGTGTGTTTTTGTCAGATGTACAACCTTCGTCTTCTTCTCACAAGTTAAATTTTCACTGCAATAGCTTTTGATTTACCTCAATATGTGCAACGATCATTATATAATGTGCTCTAAAAATGTTGGTAAGGTTTTATTGTACAATCTATGTTGTAATTTACATTAACTTTGTAATATTCAGCACTGCATGTCGTTGTACTCCCATTTTAAATTGTAGCGGACGTCACTGGTTAATACATCAGCAATACTTCATTGATTTTAACCAGTTAAACAAGAGATAACACACTGTCACTGTTCTGCATCTTTATATTTATTTAAGTGACACTTTTACTTCCCATAACCCTTCCATGCCACTGCACAACCTCTTTCAGCCGAGTAAAACGCTCATTGTTTGAGTAAAGTTTATCTTATAGCCATAATCCTGATAAACTGTTTACACAAGTAAAAATGGTTGCACAAACCCACAACAGCGTCTCCTCGTCTCATTCACTAAAACCCACCTGTGAGATCAGTCAAGCGTCTATGTTTGGGTTCATTTGCGGGGATGAAGCAGCTTCTGTTCTTGATTTGTTCAGCGCCACGTTTAGGTCAGTTAGTCTTTCAGATCTCCGCCTGCATCCCGTTACTGAAGCGGGTTTCCTCACATCACAGTTTACAGCTGCAGTTGCTATGGAAACGCTTGTTTGCATACAGTGGCTCGCAAAACTATTCACACCCCTTTAACTTTTTCACGTATTGTCACTAACCCTAACCCTATTATTAAATATATTTATCGTCTTGTTTTCCTTCAGTAGGTTGCCAAGCAAATAAAGAAGCTTTTATAACTGTGTTTTAAGTCTTAATTTCTCACATCACAGAAGACTGATTAGTAAAGTCTTTACATGTCAAATACTAATATATTTCCTTAGCATACGGCAAGTATTTCCACTCTTGTGTTGTATCAACAGCCCAATGCATTTATTGAAAAATAAACCTTTATAGGAAGACATTTCTTCAAAATAACCCCATTTTACGTTTCTTTGTACGCTTTAATGAACTGTTTTATTTCCGTACAAAAAAAAAGATTACAAATATAAAATAATACATGGCTTTGAACATTAAAGTGCAAAAATCTGAATACGGTTTACAGTAAAACAACGCAGTGATAAAAAGAACTGAATAAACGATTCGTTGTCAAAACCAAACATTTTACAAACAAGTTACCCGGTAGAAACGCAGCTGGTTTGAACACAGTAATCAACTGTAAATACAAGGCTGAACCAAACCGATGGTAATAACAAATTCTACCCATAAAAATAAGGTAGGCTTTTGTTGCTTAAGGCTTCAGGTGAACTTCTTGATGAAGCGCAGCTTGAGGTATGCGATGGCGAGGAAGCAGATGGTCATGACGGCCATAGCCAGGTGGTTCTGCCAGAGGCCCCAGGAGGAGTAGAGCACGCCCTGCTCCTCCAGGAAAAACTCCCCCGTTCTGTAGGAGACACGGACAATACAATCGATTTAGCGGTAAAACTATATGGGAATTAACAGATTGGTAGGCAAGAAATTAAAACACAAGCTACTGGTGAACATTTAGTAACACATTTAGCTAAAAAAAAAGTAGAAATCATACTTTGGGACCAAATAAATACCGAAACAGGCTAGGGTGCTATATTTTTTAGCTACAAACTGATATTTATTTTGCCACCACCCACAGTTTGAATACTACATATACCTAACATCTTGAGGTAAAGCCTCTCTCCACAACAATTTTTTAACACCGTCAAAACTTTGTGTAGGACACATGGAAGGATGACGTGTTTTCTCCCCGTCACAAATGTAAACTTTGCCTAACATTACTGCGATTTTACCTGGAGGTGTACTTTTTGGTCAGATGAGACTAAGATTGATCTTTTGGGTACTCGAAGAACAGATGTGGAATAAGGAATAATCCTTTATTGACATCAAGAGAAGAGAACTTTGGAAGCACCTTTATTTTAACCGTATTAATTCCACCAGCTACAGACAACTGAAGAAAAGACCATCCGTCTGTATCTTGCCTAACCGTAACCCCAGCGAAGACTTCACAGAAGATATTTCTGACCTTAATGTCAGAGTATCCATCTGAGAGTCAAACGTCTTACAGATATCCTGCTTCAAACCCTGTTTTGTCCATTTTGCACAAAAACCTTTTCACTTGAATCAAGTGGGAAAAGTACAAAACATGGCCGATGAAGAGAGAGTCGGCGCACACGATGACGTCACCGCAATAGCCGCACAGCCGAGTGCAGCTAATAACTAGCTTTAGCTCAGGGGATCCACCAGGAGGGAAGAAGGTCACTTTATGATCACCCTAACCCGCGATGGTTTCACTCCTGACGCCGCAGTACCCAGGCCAACGAGTCAGTCCAGAAATACAAAAGCAGCGGTTGTTTCACATTCGGGATTGAGCGTGGTTGTAGCGTTAGCCGCTAAGCTAACCACTATAACCGCAAAGCTAACTAGCAGGGCTCGAGGCAGCCGCGGTGGCCTGTTCCAAAAACTTGTCACAGAGGAGTGTATCGCCAGGAGGGGAGTCAAACAATCCAAGAGTTAGGAGCGTACCACTATACACATGTAGGAGGCTGATATGGAAGTAGAAGGGCGCTTTAAAATGAATGTCCCTGCTAACACAGAGCCTGGAGAGGCACGTCTTCACTCCATGGTGTCCAACAAGGCCCCAATAGCAGGACATTTAAGAATACTATACATGATACTCTGGTGGCCTCTGCCAGAGAAGAAAAACTGGGTCCTCATTGGATTGGTGGGCAGGATAAAAATCCCACATTTTTGGCTACCTCCTTCCATGATCAACTGAGTTCCCTTAAAACAACAATCATCTGGCTAAATGTAAAAATAAATGTTAAAAAGGACAACTGACAAACATGCTGCTGAGATGTTAACATCCGTGGAGCTAATCCTTCAGACTTCATCTTCTGAGACAATCGGTTGTTTTAGTGTTTTTCTCAGTGTCTTACTTGTTTCCTGAGAAGACCAGCCCAGTGAACTCATTCGCCTGCAGAGCCTAAAGGTCAAGACAGAAAAATAGGAATTACTTCAAAATTTAAATACATATTTACATTTTCAGTTTGCTTTTTTTTTTGGGGGGGGGGGGGGGGGGGGGTATGAGAAAATGGGTTGATTTTTGGTGTGGTAACATACGCTTAACCCATATCTGGGTATGCTGAGGTACTTCAACCAGGCGAGCCAGCTGACGATGGAGGGGAGATTCACCAGCAGACCTGCAAAGATCTGCACAAAACAAAACATCGGCGTTGGTGACCTGGAGAGTCAGGGTGTATTTTCATTATGGAAATGTGCATTTGCTTGTGTTTTTGATAACGCGTTAAAAACGTTGCAATATGGCAGATAATACGGTAAAACAGATAAAATATCTTAAAGCGAGCACCACGTTGTTGTTTTTTTGAAGAACTTTTGGATAAACGGTACGATTTGCACCAGCGCTGAAAACTAAATGGAAAGTGGAAAAATAAACCTGAATTAATAGGAATAAATAAAAATCATGATACATCAAACTATTAAAATATGAAAGGAATTTTTTGAGAGACGATACAAGGACAGGAACAGATGAAAAACATAGGTTTTATACTCTAATTTTATTACTTACAAGGCGAGTTTTGGACCACCACTGTTCTCTGCCACCATGTGCCCAATATAATTAAAAATACAGGCAAACCTCTTTATTTGTGTCCTTACTTGATGTCAGGGAACAATTGGATCGCTTAGTTGGAGAGTTTTTTTTTTTTTAGGTGAAATCTCTTTTACATTAACTGTATTAAGGTCATTCATAGAGTGTAGGACCTTTATTTAACCAGCAGGTGTCACCTTTGCAATGTTAAGAACAGTTAACGTGAAAACCTTTATTCCAATAAAGAGTTTTTGTTGTTTTGTTGATAAAGTCCAATATTTTTATGAGTTTGGAATCTTAGGCTCTTGTTTGATTCAAATCCATAGTTTATTGTCCCCAAAATAAATTTGCCTTCACAGGCTGTTCCAACATTTACAAAAACATGCAGAATAGTTAAAGGGAAGGACGTGACAAGTAAAGACTGATGGAGTGGTTGTTGAGTTGCTAAGTTTCAAGACATCGTTATTAAAGTCTGCTGAGGGTATTGTGAGCTGTGATGGTGGAGAGGATAATGCTTTTTTCAAGGTAAGATGTTTTAAACGTTGTCTGCATTTATCACTGGAGGGGAGGAGTGCAAAGTACGAATGTAGAGGATGCATTGGTCTATTTCTCTCACTGCTGAGTTCTCCTACTGTTCTCCAATCTGCAATGTTTGTTGTTATTTTAGTTTTTAACTTTGTTCTCTGTCATTTTTCTCTTCATAGAAGGTACACCTGGTCTGGTGTTCTGTTATCCGTGGCATCATCCAGAGAGGCAGATCATCCGCCATTACCAAATAACATAGAAGGTACTCCTGGGTCAATGTGAGCTTCTGTGCTTTCTGTGTCTCTGCTCTGTCTTCTCTAAGCCCCAGTGGGTCGAGGCAGATGAGCGTTCACACTGAGCCTGGTTCTGCTGGAGGTTCTCCTCCCTGTTAACGGGGAGTTTTCCTCTCCATTGTCGCTTCATGCATGCTCAGTATGAGGGATTGCTGCAAAGCCATCAACAATGCAGACGACTGTCCACTGTGGCTCTACGCTCTTTCAGGAGGAGTGAATGCTGCTTGGAGAGACTTGATGCAACCTGCTGGGTTTCCTTGGAGAGGAAACTTTCTGACCCAATCTGTATAATCTGATTGAATTTGACTTTGGAAAGAGCCTTGAGATGACATGTTATGAACTGTTGTGCTATATATATGAAATTTAACTGAACTGAATAGAAGAACCTTCAGGATGAAGAAGTCAGACACTCATAACTCTTCATCGATTCTATTGGTGTTCAGGTAAGTTATTCCAGCTAAGTCACCCGAAAACACCAGAGACGTCAGGGTGATGTTTAAATTTAAGGTATAAATTACAACGTAATGAATGAGACAAAGTGTAGCAAGCAATTAAATGAGAATGACTGGAACAGGAAGTGCTTTTCTTTCATATTTTCAGCAGGAAACATCCGTGTAATGTTGCAGCTAGCTTAGCAGTGACAGAATGCTGAAGGTGAGTTGCGCTTATTTTATTTCCGGAATTATCTAAAGTAATTTAATACATAGTTTGTTTAGAGAAACATTCATGTACTCATTGCTATGAAGCTACAACTAACATCAATAGATTTTTATGAGCCACTGACATCCCACAATAATCCACCAATGCCACTAGCTAATAATGAAACTCACCCTTTCACAAGGGTGGGTCATTTCAAACGTTTCGACTGTTTATAAGCCAAGTATTCGAGGGATTTTGGCATGATAGAAATAGAAAAATGCTTAAAAATGGCGCCCTATCAAGTCTTCCCTCTGAGAACCTACAGCATGTAGTTTGAGCATTGCCGAGTGTTAATGTGCTACCATCATGAAGACGCATGTGATGGTCATGAAGATGTTGGCGATGGCCACCACCGTCTGGTCGGCTGAGATGGCCATGGCCATGGCGGTGGCTGTGTACGCGACCAGAGCCACGGTGAGCATGAAGGTGAAAAAGGCCCCCGCTGTGGGCTTCAGACCTGCACAAAAACACACCAACCAACAAAATACGGGCATCAACATTAAAAGACTATAATCCAAATAAAAGGGAGGAAGAACAGCAGCAAGAATGTCTGAAAACACAAACCTGGAGGCAAAATAAACGAGTGCCAACAGCAATGTCTGACCTACCAATCATGTAGTAGGCGACGCAGGTGAAGACAATGGCAGGGATGGTCCTCAGAGTTATGATGTCAGACAGGATCTTAGACAGGAAGTAGACAGAGAGCCTGTAGTAGCCGCTGATATACTCGTGGCTGCAGAGAGAGAAGTAAGAGAGAAGCTTTCATCAGTGAACGTTCTCTGTGAAGGATGGGAGCGATCAGAGTCAATTATTAGATTATTAGAGGTTTGGACACATGGATTATTATTTTCAACACTATCATCACCTGCATATGTAACAGTTATTATCAATCAGCTGTAAATAGAATGTCTTTAAGTGATTATTTTATTAAAAACTAAATTTATGACATCCTGCATTCTAATTGTTTTCAACCTGACTCTCGGGCATTAGATGAGAAGCACTAAGCACTTCCTCTGAGATCTGCAGATGAGATTTTAGCGAGTCAGACCCACATGAAGAGTTTCCTTTCGGTGATGAAGAGCTCGGCGGCCGACAGCGAGCTGAAACACTGGTTCACAACGATGAAGAAGAGAGCGCCGGTCCTGAAAACACGACCACTCGGTGAGCCAAACATAAAATACACAAGCTGAGCTACATAATGTGGTTTTAAAAAATACTTTGCTTCCAGTGGTGTCCAAATACACATTGTCATGCCAGGTTTGCTTATTGATGCTGTATGAAGTGTTACTTAATCAGCTTGATTCACACATTGTCAGTCAGTAAAAAAGAAATAGTAGGAAACAAAAATAAATAACATACAGTAACTAGTTATCAAAAACCTAGACACTTGCTCTTGATCAGCGGCCCTCAAACTGGGGTCCCCGGACCCCCAGGGGTCCACGAACCACAGGTTGCGGGTCCGTGAAACGCATGTTGTCTGAGAAGGCCCTGGGATGAGCTAATGAGCTAATTAAGACAATGGGCAAATATTTAACTCCGTCCACTTCAAGTAAGGTAAAAACCAAATCAGCTAAAATTAGGAAATGTGACAACAGTAACATTGAGAATGAGGAACTAAATCTCAACCAAAACTCTAATATGAGTTGTTTTTATATATATTTTTAAAAACATACATAATAATTCCTAATGTATTTAACAGCACAAAAGGCTGTTTAAAAAAAATACCATCAACACGAGGAATCTAAAGGAGTCTAAGGGGTCCCTGGCCACGAAAAGTTTGAGAAGCCCTGTGGTAGATGACCACAGATTAAAATTAGGCTTAGACTTAGACAACTTTATTTGTCATTTTGTATGCACAGAGTGCGTACAGAACAAAATTTTGTTGCATACAGCTTGTGAATTGCAGTGAAATTAAATTACAGTATATGGTGCAGCAGTGATTCAAAAGTGAACAATTGAAATGTAGACAATGCAGGAGAAAGGGACAGTGTACAGGTGAGTATTTTTAAAACCATTTGTATGTGCAGAATTGATTGTGCAAAGGGCATTTGTGCAAGAAATATGGTGCAGTAGTGATTTAAAAGTAAATAATTTAAAGTGAATAAATAAAAATACCTGTTCTGAATCCCGCTGTCCTCCAGGTTGACGTCAAAGAACAGCGCTCCGACAACCAGAGCGAGGAAGAGCGTCACGGCGACCTACAAACACACAAACATGATCTACACCCTAAATATTTCACACTCATGGTATCTTTGTGACTGAGCTGTGAAAAGGAATAAAAGTCGCTCCCAGAATGCAGTACTCTTTTGCTCCAGTAGATGGTGCACCAGAACCTTACAGAAGTTACTGAAGACCCATTCAAAACAACCCCGGATCAGGTTTTGGTTAAAGGGACCAGCTACAGGCACTAGCTTGTTCTTTTATTTATTTATTTTTTTATTATTATTTTACCTGGGCGATGGAGGTCTGAGGGTTCAGCACAAGATTGCGGAACGTTCTCTTGAGAACCCATCTGAACTGCGTAAAGAACCCTGTGTTGTAGGTGATGGTTCTGGAGCGGGGGCCCTTGGTCGTTGGCTTTCCCTGAACTATTTTTTCTGTCAAGATACAAAATATGAAAATTAAATTAAAATCATTTCAGTCACCGTTTCAACAGATCAAGTCTCCAGTTAGAGATTCATTCGTTAGGTTTTTAGAATAAATTACAGACATAAACACTGAAAGGAAGACAAACCCTACGTTTCTTTTGTACCTACCGAGTTCGTCTTTGGTCTGTTTGTAGTACTGGCAGTTTCTGTACTCCTCCACCAGTTTGTCCTCAATTCCTTTTCTGGACTTTGACATGGATTCTGCATCTTGTTGAGAATCTGCATCAAGAAAAATATGGACATCTAAAAAGAGATTTGCCATTGAAAAATGAGAAAGTGAAAAGTCAAACATTGTTTTTTCCGGTACTCCTCACCTGCCTGTAGTGAACTTATGGAAAGCTCCGGTAAAATACAGCTGCTCGACCACAACAAAGGGCATTATTTTCATTAATATTGTCTTCATTAGCTTATACGGCTAATGATTGTAGTGACATGGAGCTAAACCTCATCATCTACAGCAGGTAGATGATGAGGAGTTACGGAAAAACTGAGCCGGCTTGTAGTGACATCGTAGCTGAAGGAGCTCTGCAGTGACACTGAAAACGTCTGTCATTGAAAAAAAAAAGACTGCAGCATAAAATGAGACTATCATCATAAGTTTTTACTTTCTAACGATGTTCGACTTTTCAATATTTGATTTTACAATACCGAATCTCTTTTAAATGGCTCTGCAAGGTGTCACTGTTTTAGCTCCATAGGAAAAAGGTCCAATATTTAAGATAACCGAGTTTTACGTCATCTGCGGATGACGCTGATGTCATCAGTTGTTGAAAACAGTATGAGATCAACGTCCATTCACCATTTTCCCCTCCAACCAAAGTCCTTCCTGTCTGAGGGAAGAGATGCTCTCTTTTCCTCGTCTCCAGCAAACATTTCCAGTTTTACTTGAGTAAAGGTGAATTCTTCCCCAAGAATATTCAGCCAGTCCAGGTTCTGTCTTGAGGGGACCGACCCAAAAATGCATTCCCTTGGACATCGTGGGAGGAGACTCACACACCACTGTGTTTCTTTAGATTACAGAAAGCCATGACTGAGACTGTCAGGATTTGGTTGCCGTGCTCTGTTTTCTTTTCTCTGCTTCACAGGTGATTGCAGCTGACAGGTGGGCGTGGTCCACACCTGCAGCACGTTAGACACTCTCTTGGCTGGCATTTAAGGAAGACGCGGCGAGCAGGAAGACGCCAGAGTGTTACCCCATCGTGGTATGCCTAGGCCAGAACCCGTTTCCTGAAACCTCGTACCTGTGAGTCTTTGAAACCCCGTCTTGGATCTAATTTTTGTCTCCTGTTTTCTTCAGTGTCTGTGTTGGATTAGTCACCCAAGTGCTGCCTGTGATTCAAAGACCAGCTCTGTATCCAGTTCAGCTCAGATTCTGCCCTGGCGTCTTCCCTCTTTCTCCCTTGGTATTACCAAGCCAGGCTAGAGTTCCCATTCCCCATGGATAGATCTGGTCACTTGGACTTCTCTGGTTCTTCCTGCCGCTCCTCCTGCCTGCCACAACTGTGGCGTTGCTCGGATCCTACGTCAGTGTCGCTGCTGCCAGTCACCCGTCACTCAGTCACCTTGTTCCACCTCAGAGGCACGGTAACCGTTCACCTGACTACTCATCCTCCCCGGATAGGTTCTCTCGGCCAAGCGGTAAGGGCCGCGGCTTCTGGTATATTTCCCTGGTTCGACCCTCTCTAATTATTCTCTCCTTTTCTGCAGGGCTTCCAGCTTCGGCGTTCCGCCCTCCCACGTTGTACAGTCTGCTACTTGTTTGAGCCTTCAAATAAACATCTTTAAATCGTTCCTGTGTCTCCGTTAGTGTCTGCATGTGGGTCAAGAACTTGAAAACCATGACAAAGATGATCTTATTCCAAAAATCAGAGAAAAGGGAGAAAAGTAGAAAAGGTGTCTGCTTCAATAAAACTGAAAACGAGTTTCTAAATACCTAATATTACATTATTATTGTTTTTATTATCATCCGTTTGCTCTTGGAGAAGTTCAGGACCCAGTCTTATATCCTCCATCTGTTGGTACCGCACCAAATCACAATCACCTCTCATTGGCATACTTTTACTCTTTTTGTCGCCATGAATTAGGGGATTAACCACATTATTGGTGACAATTGGAGGCTAATTTCGATCTTTGGTTAAGATTAATTTCACCTACCGTCTCCCTCCGGGCTGTTGAGGGCGACAGCGGTCGAGTCTCCGTTGATGACGTCCAGGAAGAAGTCAGCAGGGTTGTTGTGGGCCTCACATGTGTACCCTGGAAGACAATAAAACCTCCATAAAGCTCCGAACCTCCCCGGCTGTTTCCAAACGGACCGAACATTTGATCCGCTCTCTTACCGATGTCAGAGAAATAGTCCAGGGCTCTCTGTGCCGGGCCGTGGTAAACCTGTTTCAATGCAACCATAAAGTAAAACGTTAGGTTGTTGTTTTTCCCACATGCGAGCGGTCAGAGTTCATGAGGCGTTTTGATAAGCTGCAGGCGGGGCTGACCTGTTGGCCGTTGACCAGCAGGGTGAGGCTGTCGAAGAGGCGGTAGATGCTGAATCGGGGCTGATGGATGGACAGGATGATGGTGCGGCCGTTGTTTGCCATCCTATAAAAAGCAGAAGAAAATAAGCTTAAATTATAGTTAAAGTTTGTTGTTTATTGGCGATATTTTAGAGGTGTTGACCGTCTAGACCAGGGGTCTACAACCTGCGGCTATGGAGCCACATGTGGCGCTTAAAACACCACAGAAGAAGTGTTTTTAACTATAAAGCGAAGGCAATTCTTCAGTACGCTCGCTGCAAAATCTACAACAGAAGGGCAGCAATAACACGAGGCTTTTAAAGGTAATTTAAGATTCTGTCGTTCAATGAAGAAGCAGCTGTACCACTTTGGGTGAAAACAGTATCTTTAACTGAAACAAGCATAAAATTTTGCTAAATTCCATTTTTCTAACCTCAGAAAAGTCTGTTTAAGGTAAGGATTTTTTCTTTTACTGCAAACAGTGGAAGAAACCAAAGTTTTAGATGTATAACGACACATTAATCAAGGTAACTTGTCCATGTTACATAAAAGGCAAATACTATGTTTCCCTAAAAAACAGTTGTTGAAGTTTGAAAACAGAAACTTAACCAACAAACTTTCTTTCTGACCTTTGTAAAGAGAACTGACCGGTCAGTATCAGTGACAAAAATTGGTAGGCTTTCCCTATTTTCCTATTTCTGGTGACACCTAAGTATACATGAGGACCTTTTCAAATAAAAAAAATTAAAAATACCCATAAGCCAACTGAAATCTTAAATAAAAGTCTACAGAAATTTCATCTGGGTTTTCTACCATCTCATCCCTTTCCCTGATGATAACCAGGGTGTCAGATAGTGACATGGTGTCACAGAATTACAGTAATTGCTGTAAACGGTCAAACACACTCGTGCGTAAAGCCGCTCGGTGGATGTATTGGCACTGCTGGAAGACGCAGTTTTCTGACCAGTGATGATGATGGCCAATAAGCCGCTTTAGACTCCGAGCGTTCGCTCCTCTATAACCCAGAAGACGGTGGCTCCAATCCCCCTCAGGGTAGCCATTTCAACATGAAAGAAAATCAACGATCAGCTGACCAAATTTTTTATACTAATTATCCTTCATGAGGTGGTTGGCATCGACCGTTAATGGTTGGATGTGGGCGTGTGGAGGGCTGAACACGAGGCGGAACCAGGTACGCTGCAAAAATGGATCTAAAAATAAGTAAAATGTTCTTAAAATGAGTGTATTTATCCATGATTTGGGTAGGTAAAATTGATTATCTGCCAATGGAGCGAGTATTTTGACCCCTAAAATAAGATAATTAGATATCCTGCACTTGAAATAAGATGATGGAGATGAATTGTTCCTATTTTAAGTGCAAAAATCTTATTCCATTGGCAAATAGTCTTATTTACCTGCACAAATCAAGGACAAATACACTCATTTTAAGAACATTTTACTTATTTCTAGTTCTGTTTTTGCAGTGTACACAAACGTTCAGGTCCAGCTGGGATCTATAGAGGTAAATTGTGTGCAGGTTTGGTTTCCTTTTCTTGGTGTACGCTCACTTTTAGTACGGCTTCTACGCAAAGTTTTATAAACGAGACCCCCGGACATCCGGCAACTCAAAAAGTGAAAACGGGGACCCCTGCCTGACTGTTTGGTTCGCGGCGGGAAACTCGGCTCAGGTAGTTTCTGGGTTCTGGCAGAGATCTGCGTGATGACGACGGTGCTCACCTCTTCAGCAGCAGCAGCACAGAGTTAGCCGTGCTGGCGTCCAGGCCCGTGGTGGGCTCGTCCAGGAAGAGGACGGACGGGTCGATGATCAGCTCCATGCCGATGTTCGTCCTCTTCCTCTCGCCGCCGGAGATCCCTCGGATCAGCTGAGTTCCCACCTGAAACGCACCGGGTGTCTCAAGGTGGGCTGGGATTCATTTTCACCACAATTACCATAATAACTGAGGCTCTATCTTTTTTCTTTTGCTTTCTGTTGGGGTTTTTTTCTTCAGATTTTTGTATAATAAATATTCCAACTTTCTACATTTCCACTCATTTTCTACACTACAGTTTAATCCTCTTTGTCCTGCATCCTCTGCGTCTCCCTCTCACCTTGGCGTTGGCCACCCGTCCCAGGCCCAGCTCCTGGATCAGCCTGTCCACCTT
Source organism: Fundulus heteroclitus (assembly GCF_011125445.2). NCBI lineage: Eukaryota > Metazoa > Chordata > Actinopteri > Cyprinodontiformes > Fundulidae > Fundulus > Fundulus heteroclitus. The sequence continues at coordinate 34,503,038 of NC_046374.1, forward strand.
CTGCTCCTTCTCCTTCTGGGTGACGCTGGACGGGAGACGCAGCGCCGCCGAGAAGGTGAAGTTCTCCCGGACCGTCAGCGTTCCCATCACCACGTCGTCCTGCACACAGGAAGCCGCTGTTCACAAAAAGCTCAAACGTTTCTGTTCGCGTTGAATCCAACTTCCTGTGCTGCGACTTTGTGTTTCTGGAAGTTTATTTAATGCGACTGGAGCAGATTTGGCCCGAAGAAGACGGCCTTATTGTTGCAGGCGCGCTCTTCCTTCCCTTTCGGGGGAACATTCCTGAATAGAAATAACATTTCACGCTGGCTTGTGTAGGTCTGGCTTCCTGACTGCCTGCGCCCACCTGCACCACATATCCAGACAGACACTTGAAGTTGGGAGGCTGAGGAGCGCCGTCGATCAGGACTTCCCCCGACAGACCTGCAGGATCTTTTCTGGCAGCCAAAACATCCAAGAACCTGAAGGAAAGACATCTCCGGTAAATAAATCTGGGATGGATGCTGCAAATCCAAGACAAGACACTAAAAAGGTGCATTAATAAATAAAGAATATAACAAAATGTGAAACAGTTTATGAATGGGATGTTTTTTTTCCCCCATCTAGTATTTAGGGTAGGGCTGGGCGATATGGATTAAAAAATAAATCTCCGATTTTATCACACCAAATCCGATTAATTGATTTTTTTCCTCCTTTTTGTTTCATAAAAAGAAATTAAAGAAATTATTTTAAAACCTTGTCAAGCATTTCGTCAGGGAGTTGACCTGAATTCAAATTGCAACTAAAAACAAGCTGTGAAACATGTTTGTAAAACAAGATGGCAGCCGTGCCATTATAAACAATGAAAATATAACAAAACATTTGCTACTAGTGGTATTACACATTGAGCTAAGAACAGGCTTCACTGCACTTGTGAACTTCAAACTAAGTTAAAAAAAAAAGTAAATAAGTAAATGAAGTACCTCGTATTATGATAAAAAAAAGTTTCCACTTAACAATATTTTGACAATACATTTGCCTAAACATATATTCAGCATCACATGCTGTTCTCTTCATGGAAACCCAATGAGTGTATTGGCAAAATAAAATCCAGATTTTCCAAAAATGAAATCTTAAAGAATTGTAAATTCGAATTAATCGATTAAATCGATTTATCGCCCAGCCCTAATTTAGGGTAAAGGAAGCAACATGTGAAAAATGTGGTTCTTGATGATCATCACACTGCAAAAACGGAACAAAAAAATAAGTCAATTGTCATGAAATTAGTGTGATTTATCCTTGATTTGAGCAGGTAAATAAGATTTTCTGCCAATGGAACGAGTATTTTTAACCCCTAAAATGATATAATTAGATAAACTGCACTTGAAATAAGATGCTTCAGTTCAATTCAATTCAATTTATGTAGTGCAAATTCATGAAAAATGTCAACTCAAGGCACTTTCCAAAGTCAAATTTAATCATATAATACAGATTGGATCAGATTATACATGGATGGAGATGAGTTGTTCCTATTTTAAGTGCAAAAATCTTATTACATTGGCAGATGATCTTATTTACCTGCTCAAATCAAGGATAAATTACACTAATTTCAAGAAAACGTTACTTTCTTTTAGTTCCCTTTGTGCAGTGCTGAAACTAAACACAAATGGATGTGTTTTGGCCAAAATGACGCTATTTCCAACAATGAACAAGATAAATTCCAAGTTAAAAATGTAAATAAGTTAAAAAGAGGAGCGAGTTCCTCGTGGTTCTGAATATGATAAAAAAAAAAAAACGTTTAAGTTAATTTCTTGGTTTACTTGGAGTAAGATGCATGCAGGGAGGCATTTTATAACACACACAACACTTACGATGACTTCCCGCTTCCTGTTGCTCCCATGATGGCGTTCAGACCCGGCTTCATGAGCCCGCTGAGGAAGAGGAGGAGGAGGAAACACGTGTGAAGAACCGGTCATAAAACAGCAACCCTTGCGGCTGATTACAGGGCCGTCGGCTCGTTGGCGTCTCCAACGCCAGACGCCGCGCTCCTTTTAATCCGACCGCTCAAACAAACAAAACGTTTTACTAAGTTAAACGCTGGAGAATAAAAAAAAACTGTTTAAACGGCGCCTTCAGTGGCATCCTCCTCATCCCACCACAACTGAGACCTCCTCTGAGTCTAAACACAAAAACACAAAAAGCTGTGTTGCAATCAGAAGGTTGTGGGTTTGATTCCAGCTTTGTTCACCGCCACGTTGAGGCCCAATTGGACAAGGCATCTAACCCTCATCCAATCAATGAGTCTAGTCGTGTAACAGCGATCTGATTGGTCCATATGACTAGAAAAGTGCTCTAGAAGTTCAGTCCTACTTCAGCAAACACTTTACTTTTTCCATAGAGCTGATAGACGAGCTTTGGTCCGCTGAACTGTTGAATGTTTATTATTGTTATATATCTGGCCCAGTGGTTCTGTGTTTATTTCCTGGATGGAGCCGTTGACAAAAGGCGCTGGTGCTAGTGACTCTTTTTTCTTCTTCAATAGAAAGCACTCCTTTGCTTCTGAGTTTTACGTTGTCTCATTCAAGGACAGAGCCACAGATATTGCTGTTATTAACTATTTCCCATTGAAGATATATAGATAGAGCTGTATAGATAGCCAGTCTATTCCTGCCATTAAATGTTTTTACTGTGCTTCTGGTCCAGTGCCTCTGTGTTGGTATGCACCTGTTTCCTGGACAGAGCTGTTAAAGGTGTCGGTAGCATGAACTCCATGTCTGAACAGAAAGTACACCTAGTCATGTGCCTCTGTTTAGCTCGGTCTCTTTCCTGGGCAGAGGCACTGAAATAATTATTGCTACAATTAACTCAGTTTTTCTGTTAAAGGAAAAGTCCGGTCAAAATCAGAATTCAAACTGCTGAAAGTACTTTAAATATAAAACTATTACATACTGTTCAATAAATTATGCATTTTGTTAATTAAGAGTAATTTTCATTTAATCTTGTTTATGTGGAGGCGTCATCATCTGATAGCGATATGGATTTTTTAGAAGAGTTTCTTGACAGCAACCGGACCTTTGACGAAATCCAGTTTGAGCCAAGGAGACCAAAAAGGGACGATGTGAGTATAATCTGTCTGCTGCGGCAGCGGTCTCCTTGTTTTTGTGTTATTCTTCTCAGTTTGTTCTTCTTGCCGATAAAATATCTCAGTGTCAATATCAATTAAAATTAGTGCTGTCAGTTTTAACGCGTTAACTTTGTTTGACCATAACGGCGCCTTTTTTAACGTGCATTAACAGCATTATTGGGTTTTTTTTCAGTTTTGGGCTTGTTTGAGAAAGTGAAGTGGATTGTTTCAGCTCTAAACTAAATGACACTGCCGCACTACAGACACCTGTGGAAATATCCCTCCGCCTCATAACGCACTGAAGCTCGTCATGCCATAGGAGCAGGATGAGCTTCTATAACTAATGTTTTTTCACCTTTTACCCGATGTAAATTTTAATGGTGAAGTCCTCTTGAAATCCAAAATAATTGTTGTTGATCGCAGCTGTGTAGAACGGTTCCTATTGAGTTTGCTTGTAAAGCCGTCGGCTCTTCGCGATTCTACGTCACAGGATGTGATGTCAGGCGGCCGTTTTTGCCCATATTTGGGCAATAATGGCCGCCTGACGAGGATTTCTGAAGAAGAAGGGGTATAATGATCTTCCAATAAATAGAGTTGAGTGTCATCAGCATAGCAAATGGGGAGAGGAGGGCCAAGAACAGAACCCTGTAGGACACCACAGCTTAAAGGGACTGAGACTTGACGTTGCCAAGGCTAACATATTGAGTTTACATATAAAAATAAGTTTCCCCTTGATCTAAAAAAAACACTTTCTTAATATATGTACAGTTGACATAAAGCATAAAATGAATCAGCAAGGTTTAAAATGAGGAAAATTAGGATGGTTAAATCATAAAACCAAGGATTGTTAGGCGTAAAATCTGCTCTATTTAGTAATGATCGTCTAGAAAAAATGTGTGACCAGACAGCAATAAACTCATAACACACGTGCTGTAATTTTACGTGAGACTGAGCTCACCTTTAACTCTGTCAATGATTAGCCTCACCACACAATAAAACACAAAAGACACCAGCTGAACAACTCAAAACTGTCAGAAACTTACGTGAGAGCACGACGCCCTTTGACCAAGAACGGTTTTCATAACATTCACATAATAATAAAAGGCTTTGGTGTGTTTCATAACACGGTTCACACAGAGAATCTTTACCCTGTTGGACAATTGTTCGGATCTCTATAAAGATAAACGTTTGGGTTGAGTTTTAGGGTTATTTGTCATTCTCAACGGTTAGCAGACTGTTTCCAACATACTGTAGGACAAAGGCAAACAGTCAAGTGCATTTAGGGTATTTAGAGGTGCCTTAATGAAACAATTAATTAACAAAGGGGTTATTCTCCAAAGGATAATGGCGCAAACCAAATAAACTTTGTGTTTTCTGTCCAAGAGTCTTGAGATTAAAAAAAATTAGCCAATCAGAAACCTCTGATAGGCAGAGTTTAGTCCGTGCTGGGTATGCTGTTTCCGTGCTGGAAAACCTTGACTGTTTACCTGAGTGAAAGCACACATTTTTTTTTAGACTGTTGGCTCAGATAACATTGTTTTGGTTTGCAGGCAGTGGAACAAGTATTGCCTTTCCCTGTAAAAAACGATATTTTTCCAAATAGATATGGTGGAGAACATGTTTTAAAGTTATATATATATATATATATATATATATATATATATATATATATATATATATATATATATATATATATATATATTACCTATATATATATACATTACCTATATATATATATATATATATATATATATATATATATATATATATATATATATATATATATATATATGTTTCAGATTGTCACATCTTTGTAGGATACATGCAGAGTTAAAATACATATGGCACCTTAGTAAACCAACATGTCAGTCATGTTTGCCAATAATTCAGCATCTTACAGGTTTCCTTAAGTTGTAAAACAATCCACCATGTTCTGCCAGTACAAAGAGGAACGTTTCTAACCCAGGAAATAAAGTTTCAGGGCGAAATGAATCCAGAAGATTTTGAAGACCCACTGCTTCACGCGTGTTGGCTGCATTTTTAAGGTGTTTAAGCATAAGTTAAAATCTCCTGTTTTACGTGCAAATAATCCGCAGTTGAGTGTTATTTAGTTTAAATTCTCAATATTTTTACTTGTATTTTGCACTTGTATTTTATACTATTACTGTGATTTTCCAAGCTGTATGCAAACCAAATTTCGTTCTGTACGCGCTTTGTGCATACAAAATGACAAATAAAGAAGTCTAAGTCTAATTTATATTTTCTTAAAATGTACAGAGAAAAGTGATCAAAATATTAGAATGGAATCAATGCTTAATGGAAATTGATGCGTCATGAAGAGGTTCTCGTTTGAATTTCCAAAATGAACTCTTTTCAGGACGTTTTTGAAGGTTTTCACTGCAATGATGCGGCGGTTTCAGTTCCACGTTTCCTGTGGCGTGACCTGTGTGGCTGCATGTAACAGGCCTTACTTTTAGGGAACTAAAACTGCTTAAGTTTTTCTATCTGCAAAACTAAGAAGGCATGTGTCAGCAGTGCTGACATTGCATTTTGGTGCATCATGGTGAAAAACGTGAAGTCATTCATTCAGAAAATTTCATGCATGGAAAGCATGATGCTGCGGTTGTGCTGCTCATTTTGAAACAACCTGTACTTTGAGTAAAAATGTGGACGTTTCTTTTTTCCTGACTCTGTAGATCCTATAATATTTATCCATTAGGTGGATTTTAAGTGAACATCAGTGTTTTATTTCCATCCCTGAACTTGTGTAAATCTGTCTTTCTCCTCAGTCGGTTCAGCGTCAACGAGCTGGAGCGACTTTCGGCACCGCAGCCGTAAGTGAAATCTTTCTGAGCGTCCTACGAACAGCAGCGAGCTGAATTTTAACGGGCCAAAAGGCTGCGGAGACAAGATACACGCTTCGTTCTCACGTGAGAACAAGCTTGAATAGAGTTTCAACCCTCCTTCAACTCTGTCAATGATTATACTCGCTAAACAGTAAAAATACTGAAGATACCAGTCCTCGTATCAGATGTCCTGCCCTGACCTTTGACCAAATGCAGTTTGCATAAAAATACTCAATATGAAAGATTGTTTTCATAACAGCATCATCAAATAGTTGTCAGATGCTCCTTCCTACTTCTCAGGACCTTCTGAGACCAAGTTATTCCCCTCTACTGAGCTTTATTTTGGAGGAGCAAGGACTGAAAATCCGGTTTAAGTCGCCATCGGTGGTAAAATAAAAGCTGAAACTGCAAGATCTACATTCATTTGTCACGGCACAGATTCAACAAGGTGTCAGAAACTATCCTCTAGGAGTTCGGCCCAAACTGACACGACAGCGACACGGGGTTGGTGCAGATTTAGCACGTTGTGGATCTCCTGCTCCGCCACATCCCAGATTTGCTCTGCTGGACTGAGATCTGCTGACTCAAAGGTACGATGAACTCCCCGTCATTGTCAAGAAACCAGTTTGAGATGATTTGAGCTTACGTTATCCTGCTGATAAAAGACTCCCCTGAGGTCATGAAGGGATGGACAGCAACAATAAAAGGATAAAGGTTAAATGGCCTGCCCTTGTATTGTGCTTTTATCCAGAGAACCAAGAAGGCTGTGGAGTTTAGATGAAGCTGAAGCACCAAAGTGCCAAGAAACTATTCCCCACACCGTTACACCACTAGCAGCAGCAGCCTGAACTGCTGATACAAAACATGATAGATCTGCTTTCGTGACACATGTTCTACCATCTTAGCTGAAATTGAGACTCAGAAGAACAAGCTAAGTTTGTTCCCATCAGTGATTGTCCAACGTTGTTGAGCATGTGCTTAATGTAGCCAAAATTTCCCGTTCTTGGCAAACAGGAGCGCGACCTGGTGTAGACCTCTGCTGCTGTAGCCCATCTGTAACCCTAACCCTCTGACAATGACAAAATGCAGTGAGTTGCTGTTGACAAGCTGGTATTGTTAACATGGACCTTCACAACGCTCAGTCCTGCACCGTGTTCCAGGCTTCCAGCAGTGTTGCCAAGTCTGCTTATTATAAGCGACTTTGAGCTTATGAATATATATACTGTTCACGAGCGGCCTCTGTATTACAGTGCAGCTTGTTTTGGGTTTGTTTGTTTTCATGGCGCTGGTCGCTTGTTTCTCTCGCAGGAACCGGCAACACTATCTGCCCACACTCACACTGTTTCTTTTAAGACGCCGCTGCTTGGGCACAGGCAAAATATATAATCTAGAATATTCTTTTTATAAGCCTCTACCGCCGTGTAAATTTATCCTGAACTAAAACAGCTATCACCTCAAACATGCAGCGCTAAGCACGTTGGTGATGAGTCGTGAGTGTGCGTGCAGCATCTTTTGTCTGAAGACGTGTGACAGCCGTTGGTTTTCGGTTAGCAGCTAGCAATAGCATCCTCATATTTTCTTATTTATCATCGGTTTACCGGTAGCGAAGCTAATGTTTTTGTTTGCAGAGCACATTTACAACCACAACTACTCAGCTACAAAAGTTCATTTTAAAACTAATTTTGCTAGATTGAGTCACATTAAGGTCATGGTAAGGCTGGTTTGTAATTAATCATATTCTTTGTATACCTGTATGGGAGCAAGTATTCAAATTGACCACCAGGAGAATGGGATTGAGAAAGGTGGCACCTACATGTTCCTGAGGACATCTCATGGCTGCAGCTACTTTTAATGTGAAGTGATGTGTTCAGGAATAAGAAAGCTCTAATCTGAAAATGTTAACAACCGTTTAGGTTTATGTTATTAGGCATTTCAGTTAATAAAAATGTGTTGCTAAAAACTGGTCGGCCACTCCTGTAGTAGAACCGCATGTGAAAGTATTTCAACATCTTTCTCAAAATTTTCCTCTGATTCTTAGATCTGTTTGTATGCTTTTAATTTCTCTATTTGTCGTTGCATAAATGATGAACTATGTGGTGTATTATTAGACCATTATTTAAAGTTTGAACGCCAAGCCTGAGGTCCATATACAAACAAAAACAACACTGATTTACATTAACACGTCTGCTTCTATAGCTGTTATTCTTATATAACTGAAATCTTTAACACCCTTTAACACCCTGAACTTTCTCATTAGGTCAGGCTATTTAAATACATCAGCATCCTGCTAGTGTGCCTGTTTGTTGCTTTAAGCGCACAGGTATTGTCCTCTAACGGGCTTCTGATTGTACAATTATGCGTGCTGCAGGGGCAAAGCTGAAACCGGAGTCTCTGCACAAAGCCAAACTTCCTTCCTTTGCCTCCCCAACATGTGGTATTTGATGTGGAACCAAAGGACAGGCCCGATCATGTCACGTTTGCCTCCCAGGTGGGCTCCTGATGGCACGTAGACCAACAAGTTCAGGATTTTTGTTTTTTTTAGACAGGCTGCATACTTCACCTGGCGGCTGAGGAATACAATGTTGTTGTCCTCAGGTATTTGTATAGTGACTGTAGAGCTACAGGCATAGATCTCATAAAGACAACTTAAAATGATAAAGGCCTTGATTTCTTTGAGGGCACTGATTGTTTCACGTCCATTCTCATCAACCGGTTACTTTAATTTGCTTACTTTAAATCTTCTAGGAGATTAAACATCTTTTAGAAATCTAAATCGTTTTGTCTTTGAGATAAAATGTTTTCTGTTCATGGGTCCTGAGACAATCTTTTGAACACATGTGTACTCACTTCAGGTCAATGAGGATGTCTTTGGTTCGGGCTTTCTTCCGACCGAAACAGCCTCCACCCTGCTTCACCTTGTAGTGAATATTGTGGAAACTGACAGTGGCGCCACGTTTGTTTGCACCTGCAGACTGAAACAGCATTACTTCACCAAAAACTAATTTGATTAAAATTATTATTGTTAGCAATGAAGATAGGAGGTTACCTGGTGTTTGGAGGCTCCATTCTGTCCAAGCTCCATGGCTTCACGGTCATTAGGCATCCTACACCTCACCGCCAGTACTCAAGACACTAAAAAACACATTTACAATAACTATCCAATCATTCAAATAATGATATTTGTAGAATTTAATAAAACTAAAACTAACACAATGGCAAGGAGTTTCAAAAAGCCTTAAAAAGAAAACAGATTCATGATTTGGTGAATTATTAAATTTCTAGAACAGCAAATATTAGCGGAAGCGTTAATTGCAAGACTTTAGGATTCACACTAGCTAGCAGTTTGTTGTTAGCCACAACTTTACTAGCTAACGTCAACAACTACATTTTATTAGACGCATTAGTCAAACTTTACAAGCTAATCGCAACAATTTTTGTTTTTTTGGTGAGACACAACATTAGTTAGATTTTTTTAAACTAACAGAAACTGTCACAGTGTTAGCCCAACCTTTACAAGCTAATGGAACAAGCGTCGCCTGAACTATCCAAGTTTCCAGAACAGTGCTGTGTAATACAAGAACTGTACAAAATATGTTATCAAAAACACTTTCTTATGATACGATGAATGCCAGAGATTTAAAACCTTATGGAACCTACTTTGTTCTATCCAACAACGTTTGCCTTTTTGGTACTATCAGACGCAATGTTAGCTAGAATTTTACAAGCTAACAGTACCACCTGTGTTTTATCGCATTTTATCTAAATTGTCTTCATCTGATGGTAAATGCTTTATTCAGTCAGAAGTAATGTTAGCAAACCCTTTAATCTCTACCAATTACAGCTTTAGATAATACAAATAACAGCAAATTTCACAAGCTAATACAAATAACAGCAAATTTCACAAGCTAACATCATCAGTTTTGTTTTGTTAGATACAATGTTAGTTAGAACTTTGCAAAGCAGAGGAAACAACTTTGTTCAGTTATACACAGAATAATGTTAAAACCTTTATTGGATAATGGTAATAGGTTTCTTCTACCAGATAGGGCTACAATGTTAGCCAGGACTTCATAAGCAAATGCTAACATTACATACGCTGTTATTTAAGTGGTCATTGTCTAATGGTGAAGGATTTGTTCTGTCAGAAACTACTAGCCAAATCTTTAATGGCTTTGTTAAGCTGAATCAAGTTTCTTTTCAAAGTACTCAATTTGAGTACTCAATTCATACTAACATTTAAAATAGACTAATATTATAACTATGTGGTAATTCTACTGTCAGGATACCAGGACCAGTCACTAATGGTGGAGTAGTTTCACCAAAATGATGTTTATAATGAACAAAGTCTTCAAAAGCAGTTATGGTGAGTATTTCTAGGTTCAAATTGCAAATATTGTGTTCAAGGAAGCTCAGGGAAACAATAAGAGTTATTCTCAACAATTACAGACGAAGGGAAACAGTAAAAATCCTTTGCTGACCCAACTTAACCCCCGGAGAAAAAGAAATGTGTCAAAGACAGAAAGGATCCTTCCATCTAAATGTGAAACTCATCTTACAATTCAGGGCTGCTATTTGGTGGAGGGTTAGTTTGTTAAAAAATAAACTGTGAAATAAAAAATTAGCATTTTGTTTCACTTAAAAGATTAAAAATCTATCACTTATATATAGTGGTTCCATTGATAGCTCAGTATTTCTACCTCCCCCATTTTGTAAAAATTCAGGTAAATGCACATACAAACACCATTTTAGTAACTCAGCAATATAATTGTAACACTTACTTAGGCATTTCAACAAATAATAAACCATTGTTTTAAGGTGACAAAAGTTTTAGGTAGCGACTAGTTGCCCACAACAACACAGTCATATAAAGTAGCCTTATGTTTAGTCAAAATACCATTAAAATGTCTTATCTTCATAAGTAAACACTGTCTCCTATTTTCTACTCTGGGACCCAGTTTGCAGCCTTGTGAGACAAATTTTGTTTAATTTCCTGAAATTCTGCTGATTGGGTTAAAAAAAGGAAAAAAGTCAACTCCGTCAAACTTAAAAGTAGCTAATTTTGGTCATTCCTGTTTTCAGCAGAGAAGACTTTCCTATTTAAAAGAAGAAAAATTTTAACTCTACTAAGTTGATTTGTATGAATCACGACAAAAGAAGAGATTAGATAAATTTGTATATAGAGACAAAGCTACAAGGGAAAACGAGGTAAATGTTTACCAGCTGAAATGAGAAAATCCCAGAGCACACGGACATCCAAAGAGCAGGACGTTGACCAGGAGGGAGCAGGCAGTCAGACTGCTGGGATCGATGCGTGTTTGACAGAGCAGAGAGTTTGTTTAGCGCTCACAGAGTGTGCGCATGTGTGTGAGTTTGATAATAGTTTTATGACTGAGGCGTGATAAGTGGGGAGAAGGGCAGCGCTGAGTAATGGCTCTTACCTAAAGTCACAGCTCCAGAGAAACTGCAGAAATGAGGAACCATTTCCATAATTATGCTTCCCGCTTCATATATTATAAATATATATATATAAATCAGAGTTTATTTTTTTAAATTTTCTTGGTTTGTTTCATGAGTACCGTAAATAGACAGATGAAAGGTCTTTTTCACCAGCTCCTTGCATAACATGCCGACCTCTTCCAATTACAAACACGTGATGGTGAAGTAAATTTTATTACCACACATTACTATTATGTACCGCCAGCGGTTTTGTTGTTGTGGCTTGAGAAACTAAAATAGCAACATGTCAGATAACTACAGGTAAACATTATAAGGGCTCCTTATTTCAGGATAATTTATTTCTCCTGAACATCTATTGTTAACTAGACATTACCTTTAAAGCCACCAGAGGACCCAAAATAAGTAAGTACTTCTAAAAAATGTCCTGTTTATAAAGTAATTGCCCCCCCCCCCCCCCCCACCCCCCACCCCTCCCCTGATGGCTTTCTTCTGTTTTGTCCCACTTAGATGTTTCAGATTCTCAAAAAAATTAATATCAGACAAACTGATACTGAGCAAATACAAAATGCAGTTTTCATATCTTGATTTTATTCGTTAAAGTGAAAAAAACAAAACTGTCCACACCAACTCGGCCCTATGTGAAAAAGTAATTGCACCCTAAAGATTATAACTGGTTGTAACATCCGATTTAAGATTTATGTATTTAAATGGTCATCAAGTGTTTGTGATGCTAATCATTCATCAGTTGTTATTGATTTATAAAGTGCTTTAAAACATCCAAATAAAGAGACCAAAGCAAATAATAAAATCTTTTTAAAAATGACTCAAAACGATCACAGAAAACTAAATAATTTTTAAAAAAAGTAATGTGTTAAGGAACATTTAAAGGCCTTTCTGGACAAATGCATCTTTAATTTGCTTTTATAAAGGCCTGGTTAGGTCAGTCAGAATTAAGTTAATTCAGCCTCTGAATTAACTTAATTCTGGTTTTAAAGCATTTTTGCTTTAAAAGCATTTCCAATATTTTTTATAAAGGTCATGCTGCAACGCCTCAGAGGGCTTTCTCTTTGTTTTTAGTTATTTTACCCATTCAGAGGTGGCCTTGCCTGCATGAATCATGTCACAGACCAGCAGTCAGTTTAACCCTGGACTGCTTGAGGCTTGAGCTCCAGGCCACAAACTGACGGTCGGACGTTTTTCATCAGGATTTTCTGTCAGACAGCAGGATTCACGGTTCCATCGATTACACAAATTTGTCCGGGAAAGAAGCAAAGCAGCTCCAAACCATCACACTACCGCCGCCATGTTTGACTGTCGGTACGATCTTTGTCTGTCTTGGCGTTCCAACAAACTCTATTGCACCCTCGCCTTCTGAAACCTTTGTCTCGTCTGTCCACAGAATATTTCCTCCAATGTCTTTGGGAGAAATGTCTCTCTGGCAAATAGGAGAAGGGCCCTTTAGGTCCTCATTGGTTTCTGTCTGTCTTGTCTATAGCCAAGTCTCTTTCTTATCGTTGAACCACAACACTGATTAACTGATGCAGCTGAGGAAAACGCCCTGCTGCTCTTCTGTGATCTACTGGAGGACTCACTGAGGCACTCCTGGAGGGATTTTGGCCCTAGAAACAGCTTTATAGACATTTCCAGATTGACAAACACGTCGTTTCTCATCCGCTGCTCATTTTCTTTAGATCGGGCGACGTGTGGCTTTATTAGGCTACTTTCATGTTGTCAGACAGCTCCTTTTAACGTGATTTCCTTAACCTGCAGCTCTGGCATGTGTGTGGCCAGTGAAATTAAAGTACCCGGCTTTCAAAAAAGGCAAGCAGTACCAGAGCCAATCCATGATTTAACATGTGGGGGAATCTCAGTTCCTCATAAGCTGGTTTGAATAACCTCTTCCCTTAATAAGTGGAATCCTTAAAAACTCATCTTTGGCAGCTATCTGGTTAGATTTGCCTGATTTTAAAAGTGTGGTGGGAATCGAATAAAAACAGAGGAGGTTACATAGAGGTTAGACGCTTTTTTTTTTTTTTTTTTTGCAGCACAGTGCCAGTAAAGAGAATAACTAGGAGCAGTCTCACCATGCGTCTGCGGCTCTGGAGCCCTGCCCTCTGCGTGCCGTCCTCCCTGCAGGATGATTAAACCACTTCCAGAGAACATCTCTCCTCCTGCAGTCTGACACACATCCTGGACGGAGACTCACGTGCAACCAACGGAAAATATCACGACAAAAACAAAACAAAAAAAAACACTAATTAGGCTGAAACCGACTGTATCCTAAACCGCGAACTATCCTGAGGTCTGTTTAAATGAAAGTTACACGCACACCGCTGCAGACAGGCGGAGCGAAGCTGTTTTCTCCCCGGAAAGCAGGCAGCGGAGGCGGGGCTGCAGCAGCCGGCAGCGGTCGGTCTCTGCAGGAAGTCCCAGAAATTCTCACATCCTGTTACATCAATCAACGATGCATCGCCAAAGCGACATGTTAGGCTACTTCGTTTGAGTTTTTACTGTAAAACACCACTGTTTGGTTCGTGATTTAGCTTCAGGTCTGCTTTGTTCCTCATCAGGACGCAGCGGAATAAAAATCTACAGGACCAAAAAAACACTCAAAAGTTAGTCCAGGCAGCGCTGAAGTCTCAGGTTTATACGTCAGTAATGGCTTAAACTGCGTCGTTTCTTTAGATGTAGGCCATGTGGCCCACTAGAACAATTAAACGAAGTCTTCTGCAAAATCTGGAAGTTTTGTAAAAGAAAAAAAAAAGCTTTGTTTTCTGATTAAGTTCAATTTGCTTGATTAATGCCCTTCTTGCTTTACTTTTGCTATATGATGCTTTGCATAACACTGGTCATTGCATTTTAGTTGTTTTTATTATTATTATTATTATTATTATTATTATTATTATTATTATTATTATTATTATGTGTAATAAATCGCCCTTTGTAAGGCAATTTCTTCATTGTAAAAGACTGCGTTACTTTGGCGCCCCCTGCTGCTCAACATGTAGTATAGGACATCTCACCTTCTCAAGTGGAAGAACAATGAGCGCAAACTCTTCATTGTGCGCATTAATTTTGCTCCCTAATGAGGAAAATTGATGATTTACGCTTTTTTATTTAACTGATTACCAGTTTTTTTTAGCAGATTGCATTAGATTGCTGACTTTAAAGCAATCCCTCCTGCTGAACGGGCATTTTCCAACAGTGAACGTTTGATTGATTGCATTGAGTTGCAGCAATCCTTCGAACCGAGCATGCATGTGGAGACAGTGGAAAGAAAAACCTCCCTGTAATCTGTAAACTGTAACCTGCAGCAGAACCAGGCTCAATCTCCTTGTAAGGAGGTGATACAAAGGGTTACAGTAGTAGAAAAAAGTTTACAATGTTTTTGGCTCCACTTTTAAGTCGTCAAGTTGAAAAAAAAAATTAATGTTCAATTACTTTCTGATTCTCCCCACACTTTTTAGGCATTTGTAGTACAGGTGTAGACCAGTAGAGGGCGCCATTATACTGTCCAGGAGGGCTTTACAGGCTATTTTCCAACAGAGTTCGTTTTTTTTAGTGTTGAACCGAGAGTCAGTCACTGAGATGTGCCACAGAAAACCCCTTTAGGAGTTTTACTTTACTTTTTTAAGGTTTTAGCGATTTGTATTCAAGATGATCAGACAGGAAATGAACCAAGAGAGAAGAGGTTAGAGGAAAGATCTCAAGGTACCGAACCCTGGAAGGCAGCATCAGTGTCTGGGCACACGGGACTCCCATTCCCACAAGCCACCATAAATACACAATTTTGATTTTAAAGTCCGAAGCAAACACTGACATAACTTTCCATTTAAAAAAAAAAAAAAAAAAAAAAAAAAAGCAGCTCTCCAAACTACATGTAGAAAGTGAAGACCTATTTACTCCATTGCCGAAAAAGTCATCAATTTATAGCTCTGAAATGTAAACTGGTCTTTACCAAAATAACGCATGACCACGAACCCACACACACCCACACACACACACACACACTGACTTACAGGGCAGCATTTAATGAAGGTCAGCGCACACACATACACAGTCCCTCACAACGTTTCCTAGTTATGGTGTGGAGGGTGTGTGCTGTTGCTCCTTTAGATGTCACCTCCTGGTCATGTGAAAGATTTAATTTAAGCTTGATGGTTTCTATATTTACCTTCTAGCATCTGAGCCCCTCACCGGCTTGGAGAACGCTGCAAAGTGATTGGACGCCTGAGAAGGAGGGTCCGCAGTTAGTCCACCGGGAGACAGTTCATGGTAAACCGTGTATCTGAGAGCCTTAATGTCTTCAGCCAAGGCGACCTTAATGATTTAAAGTGGAGACAGAAATGCTTGGATCTTAGCCACAGAATTAATTATTGTTCAACACAGAGTTAATTTTTTCCTGTTTTGGGTCAGTTAGGATAACCAAACCAGTTTCAATTTGTTAAATTCTAAAACAATGGGAGAAAAATGTTCATTTCCACAAGTGAATGAATGCCAGTTCGGTCCCCCTTTCCAACCGTCTCAGTCGTCGTATCCTTGGGCAAGGCACTTTTGTTGCCGTTCTGTCAGTCTGCCCCAGGGCAGCTGTGGCTACTAACAAAGCTCACCACCGTCAGGGTGTGAATGAATGAATGACTGACTGTAGTAAAAAGCGCTTTAGGTCCTCAGACTTAATCAGGTGTGACACAAGTACAGGCCATTTACCATTTATCAGTTCCAGATCTCTGGAGGTTCCATGTTCATCTGTTTACTTAAACAGTCCCAGCTTCATGCCGTTCAGGAAGTGTGTCCCAGAGATAAAAAAAAAATATTTTGGTGCAAAATGTGTGATTCAATCCCAAAACAAAGGGCAGACCTTGTGAAGATGGCTGACTAAAGCTGGTAAAGGATTGTCTTTATCCACAGTAAAACAAGACAGGGAACAACTGGGGCTGAACTGCCACTCAGCCATGAAGAAGCCATTACTCCACAAGCAACGAAAAGCCTTATTACAGTTTGCAAGTGGAACAAAGCCCTTTGTAACTATGAATCCTGTTCACTTGTGTGTCAGTGAGGTGCACCTCTAACAGTCCACCACCAGCTCCTTTGTTTTCCCTGCATTTAACATGAAATGGTAAATGAACTGAACTTATATAACGCTTCTCCAGTCATGCTGACCACCCAAAGCGCTGTACATTATAGCCACATTCACCCAATCACTCTCACGCACACATTCATACACTGAGACGCAGCTCAGTAGGCAACCTGGGGTTAAGTGCCTTCACTGCAAAAATGGATCTATAAATTAGTAAAATTTTCTTAAAATTTGTGTTTTTGTCCTAGATTTGAGCAGGTAAATAAGATTATCTGCCAATGGAATGAGTATTTTGACCCCTAAAATAAGATAATTAGACATCCTGCACTTGAAATAAGATGATGGAGATGAGTTGTTCCTATTTTAAGTGCAAAAGTCTTATTCCATTGGCAGATCATTTTATTTACCTGCTCAAATCAAGGACAGATACACTCATTTTAAGAAAATATTACTTATTTTTAGTTCTATTTTTGCAGTGTTTCCCAGGCATCGACATGTGTCAAGTGGAAGCTGGAATCCAACCCACAACCGACTACTCAACCCATCAAGCCACAGTCGCCCATGAACATGAGTTCTGTACTCTGAGTCGTCCTCATCTGTGATGAGACCGACTATGGCGGAGTCATCAGAGACCTCCTGAAGGTGGTAGCCATACGCACGTATAAAAACCACATGTGTATGTGTTTCTACAGCGTGTCTGTTCCTTTATTTCAGGCCAGTAACATACAATACACAAAGATTTGACTATTTGATTTGGTAAAAATCTGGTAAAGAATTATCATGTTAATTCAAATATCTTATCGCAACATAAAACAGTACTCATGTATTTCAATGTCCAAAAATAGTACCCGTGACAGGTCTCTGAGGTGTAAGGTTGAGCACATTTATTCTTCCGAAGTGTGTTATTATCAGCGTCGGGAGTTTCTGAGAAACTCAGGAGAATTTTCTCCAAACACAACATACCAGTAAATTTCAAACCTACTAACACTCTCAGACAATTACTGGTTCATCCCAAAGACAGAAGACCCAAACCACAGCCGAGCAGCGTTGTGTCTGCGGTCCAGTGCAGCAAGGACTGCTCAGACTCCTACATTGGAGAAACTAAACAACAGCTACAGAGACACATGGAGCAGCACAGGAGGGGCCAGCAGCTCACGGCAAGATTCAGGACACTCTTTTGACGACAATGATGTCAAAATTTTGGACAAGGAGAACAGATGGTTTGAAAGAAGGGTGAAAGAAGCCATCTTGGTCAAAAGAGAAAAGCCATCACTAAACAGAGGGGCAGGATTCAGCTTCCAACTCCTTGGTGTTTACAGCTCGATGCTCCACAACCTTCCAGAGAGATTACATCAGCAGCCTCATCATGATTAAGGTGAACAAGTACTCCACTCACACCAAGCAATAGCTTCTAATGACCCATGACAGTGATGGGTGGGTCATTGACTCTGACCTGGACTGGGCCTAGGAGGATGGGCCTCCATGTCCTTTAAAACAGCAGTAGCACCAACAAACTGAGCCGATGTGACGTGAATTTCTCCAATGTGAGATCAATAAAGCCTATCTTATCTTATCTTATCTTATCAAACAGAGACTCCTGGATAGGTGTCGAAACGTCTTCAGAAAGAACTGAACGAAAGTCCCGTTGCCTCCGATTTAAGCATGTTTGCTGTTGCCATGACCCGGATAACTGAGAATTTACACAGACATCAATCAGTCGTTTAATGAATCTGGAGGAATTTCAGGCAGCAATCCCAGGCTGGACAGCAGGGTTCCCAGACAGCACTGCCTTAAGAACCTTCATTTGTATTACGGTACTTTTAAAAGCCTTTATGAAGATCTAAAGTAAATAGTTACATTCACAAATACTACTTCAAACACTTTTCTTTTCTTGCTTTTCTTCTGTCACTAAAAATTAACAGGGTCAGAAAATGGTGTCGTTCAGAGGCCATGATTAGGCACTCTGCCATTTACTCTTTACTTGCCTTGTGATAACCTTGTGCAGAGCTTACATCTCTGGGCTCAGACGCATATTTAAACAACCAGAACATGGTGGAAACCTGAACTGTGGGCAGATGACCCAGTGTTCCAGATCTTTGTTTGAAGTGTTGTACACTGTGTTCTCGGGCCAGAGAAGAAGACGATCCACCTGACTGTATTCTGCAAGGCGTCCCAAAGCCAGGCATTGTGATGGTTCAGAAGCCACTGACAAGTGATCTCCAACTATGCCTGTCCTGCATCCTCTTTTCCAGTTTGTTTCAAGGGTTGCCCAGTCCCTTGATATCTGCCTCCAAGTACTTTCACCAGCTGTCCTCAGGGGATTCTATGTCAGAGCTTGTCCGGTGATGTTAGGAGCTGGCTCATGTAGAGTATGGCATTTTCATTGCAGGCATCTTTTGACAAAATCTTCTTCTGCAGGCAACCAAAAGGTCCTGTTGCTGATCTCATCTGGCCAGCGAATGTAGAGCATGTTACTCCTACTCTGCATACCCAGAACCAGAACCAAACATGGAGAAGCAGCATTTAGTTTTTACGCTCCACTTATCTGGAACAAACTACCAGAGGACTGTAAGAATGCCCTGAAACCCTGAGTTCCTCTAAATCAAGGTTAAAAAACCTATTTGTTTAGAGTGGCCTTGAAATGTTAATGTACACTGTATTATTTTTCTTCATGTACAGCACTTTGAATCGTCTTGTTACTAAAAAGTGCTTTATAACTAAACTCGCCCCACCCATCTTTAGGAGGCATCTACTGATGAACCATACCTGCACTGGTGGAACGGCTCAACCAGAAGCCAGAGCCTGACTGATTACAGACAAACTTGGGTGACAAAGGACATCTGAAGACAATAAAGTAACACAGAAACGTTTGTTTCACTGCTTAACTTGTTCAACTTTATTATTCCAAAGAGTCAAAGGTAAGGAGTCAGAAGTCTGATAGAGGAAATCAGTGAATCGAGTGAAACAGCTGAAAGTGTTAAGTATATTTCATACATTTTAACAAATGGATTGGTGACAGAAACAACATGTTTTCGTTGGTTCTGAACGGTTTCTGAGGGATTGAAATCTGTCCCTCCCGCTTGATACGTTTTTTATTTGCTGAAATGAATATTTTTTGGTGATTTAATTTAAAACTTACAGAATGACAGCGACAGCGTGCCCGTTGTCATGAAGAACAAAACACATGAAATATGGTAAAATGATTTTTTTTTTTCTAAATGCAAAGTAATTAATGTTACAAAGCTGATATGTGGGACAAACACCGCGGTAATTCTCTATATTTACAACATTCATTATTTTACATTTTATTTACAGTGTTGACTACTCAGCTGGGTACAAACATGATGATACTGCTGGTTCGTGAGCGGTGTCATAAATAATTTAGAAACTCTGGGTCACTTTAAGTCAACTTAGAATGATAGTCTGAGCTCTGTCGTGTTTCCTGTACGTTTATGTCTATGCCCATCTGCCACTTGAGGCGAAGTTCCTGCTCATGCTGTAGATATTGGTGGAGCTTTTATGTTTCCCCCAGGCTCCAAACGGGATGATGACGATGGTAGCGTTGTCCTCTGAGCCATACTGCAGGGCCTGAAATACATTTTTATTCACTTATTTGGTGGGAGGGTTGACAATCATTTCTAAAGTATCAGGTAGACATTTTGACAAGGTGTGCATCGTTTCAATTTAGCCATTTTTCTTCTGTAGTTGGAAACCCAAAAACGGAGTATTATAAACACAGATTTTGAATTTCTCGTTACCACAATAAGCAATTTATTTGGACAAAACGTCAACATTTTTCCAAACACAAACCTGAAAACAAGGATAAAAGCTTAGCTTCTCATTCTATTGGTCCACATCTACAAACTTAATGTTGTTCCACAGGGAGCAGAACTCAGCCCACTGTTACTATTCCTACTAATTACTTAAAGAAACGTATTTTGCTGATGACATAACATCCTATATGGCACCTGAAAGGGAGCCCTTGGACAGCCAACGGGTTAAAGACCTGCCCACTTCATTGTTCATCAAACCCCTAACCATAAAGTATAAATAATGTGATCTGTATCTGGACCTAGAATTGTTTAAATAAAGGTCCCAGAATACAAAAACCACTAACCCTATGCTCCAAATTGCCATCATCTGCTAAACAACTATGGAGCCAAAACATCCAAAAGACATTTAAACAATAGGAATGTATAAATACATGAAGCCCTAGAAGTGAATTTGGATGTACTCTCTTCAATGACTGTAAATGCATTACTGTTTTCTTTAAAGGGGACTAGTTTGAGGGTTTCTGAGTCTATTTTACAATGTAGTGGATCTGAGATTTGAGTTTGGACCATTTGTTGTTACAGTAACAACACAGGCGGAAGCTCAGTCATTCTCAGTCTAGAGAAAAACAGGCCTCTCAGAGAGATTACTGCCTTTTTATGTTTCATTGTAAATGTATCCAACAATACAATGAGTGCCTGATGCATCTTTAAAGAATCACAACTTTTCTTCTGAAATTGTGGCTTATTAACTGTCTACCTGCTGAGAGATGACTTCTGCTGCTTCAGTGGGGTCTTGGCACTGGTTGATGACATCACAGATCTCCTGGTCACTCAAAAGGAAGTTAATGCCATCTGTGGTCAAAGCCAGGAAGGAGTCATTGGCATGTTGAACCTGCAAAGATGGAAGATGTCTATTTAAGCAGATCATATTGGAAAAAAATATATCTAATAACACAGCTAGGAAAAAAAATACTCCAACAGAAGAGTACGCCAGACTTTCAGTTTAGATTCAAATGGACTCAAAACTAAGATGTCAGATGAAAGTGGTCCAGAACTCACAGAGAGTCGATGTGTTTCTGGTTCTGCAATGACGCCGCTGGATTTCAGGTGGAAGTCGCCAATGCTGCGTGTCATGGCGAGCCGCCCATTAACGTTTGCCAGACCAAGACTGTTCCACGACAGGAAACCACCAAACCTCTGGATCCTGAACACAAAAACCAAACAGGATCAGGTATTTTCTTGATTAAACTACGTAGCTGTGGGTCAGGCCAGGAAAAAATGAGGTCAGAGTGGGATCCGGGATCAGATGCCATATACATCTCAGCTGACTCCTTTTTGAAACTGGAGGAGCTCTACAGCCCAGATGACAGGGCTGATCATATTTGTCCCCAAGTCTGAGCCTAGCCACCCTTTGGGGCGAGCTCATTTCCTCCTCAGTGTTCAGGATCTTCTTCTTTAACACAAAATTCATATCTCGTCACTGTACAAGCATAGATTTAGATCTCCACCTTTCGGCTCAGCCTCTACTTCACCACAACGGACCAGAATAATATTTTCATGACGGCAGAAGACCATCATCACTTCACTTCTAGCTTCATACTGCTCCACTACCTTTTAAAAGTCAAGAACTCATACGGAGGTTTCCAATCCAGACACCCTCCCCAACTATACTTTAAAATCCTATGCATAAAGGCTACATACAGTATTATGGACATGAAGTGACCACAAACTAAGTTAGGTTTGTTTTTAAAGGGAATAGATAACCTGGAAAAGTGAACCCCTATTCCCTCAGCTTTCCCAAGAGAAATGTCTCTATAATATTACATTTCAATTAATCTTTCTAGCAACTTAATACAGACATTTGGTTTAAAACGGTTACATATGTTAAATCTAAAGACCATCTACGGATATTAAACATGAAACCTCCACCTGAATGCAACTATAACTTAAATATCGCAGCAATACATCCTCACTCACCTTAAGATGCTGGATGTAACTGAAACTCATAGCATGACCTAATTTCTGATTAATTCAGGGAATAACTGTGCCCATTTAGGGAAACCCGTAGAATATTTAACCCACCAGCTTTCAGTGTTTGGCTCAGTTGGTTTCCTGCTACAAATACTGCAGGAGTTTGTCCATGTCAAGAAGGGCTCCAGTGGAAAAGTTACAAGCTAATTTATGTATGTTACATAATTTCATTTATCCTGCAGAAGGCAAATAGCTCAGCTAGTCCCTGTGTCAAAACAGTTCATGTAAATAAGTTTCATACCATTTCTCTAGATGTTGAAGCTGGATTTAATTTAAAAAAAATGATTCAAAGCAAAACACACCAGCTGCTGTGAATCCATCACCTACATTTAGTATCTCTGTATGGTATTTGTGTATTAGCCTGCACTGGTTAACCCATTTGACTGATGTCTACAGCTTGATGAAGGCTCGCTCTGCTGTTAGATAACACCAGCTGCTTTTAGCTGAAGGGAATCCCAAACTTGTCGACCTGCAGCTCCGCTCTGATTTCAGCTCCTGGATGAGCTTCATGAATGCGGATTTCCACACTATTTATACCCGACGAGGTGATCGACTGTTTGGGAAACCTGAACCGTGCCGCTGCTCTACTTACTCTGAAGCTCCTCACAGCAAACCCCCAAAACCAGAGAACAATAAAGGTGAGTCCGTGATCAGCAAACTGAGTCTGTAGCACACATTCTGATCAAGTAACAGGGGGGATTTAACTACAGCGACAGAAATTATAAGTGCTTAGCTTAAAGTTCATGTCTTAACTAAGGGACTTACAACCTTCAAAAACATTGAATATGGTCATCTAGTAGAAAACCCAGATGCTCATGTCTTAACCTTAACATAAAAATTATCTTCCATTAGCTACAAAAGAGCCAAGGTAATCTCATTCCATTGGTTTCATCTTTGTCCTAAGAGAGACTTTAAGTCTTTTTTTTGTTTGTTTGTTTTTAAGGCCCTGGCATATGTAGAAGAGCTATAGATAATTATTTCCCAACCAGGAACTATGGTCAACCACCCAGAAGGTAACCAGAGGTAAAACTGACTTTTGGGTAAGTAAACTGTGGAGAGATGGGAATGTTCTGGGTCTTTGCACTCTTGGTATCCAGTCAATATTCTGTGGATACCCTGCAAGTATCCTATAGGTATTATGTTGGTGCCTTTTTATCCATAGGTACCCCTACTCTGTAAGAACCCTATAAGTACTCCATTAGTACCTCATGAGTGCCCAGTAGGTATCCCATACGTATCCACATAGATAAGATAAGATAAGATGGTCTTTATTGATCTCACAATGGAGAAATTCACTCGTCACATCGGCTCATACAAGAAGGTGCAGAGTAGGGAAGGTGCATTCAGTTATATACAGTGAATCTTCATATATACAATGGATCAGAAAGAATACCAAAAAATACAAAAAAGGAAATAGGAATGGGCATATGATGTCTCATTTACATTCTTAGTGGTCTATATATATATATATATATATATATATATATATATATATATATATATATATATATATATATATATATATATATATATATACTTAAATATATACATATATCTATGCGCCTACTTACATACGCACCTACGCGTATGTATGTGCATATACATTGTATACATTTGTACATACATACATACATACATACATACATACATACATGTGGGCTGACTTATGTTCAGGTGGTGATAGCAGCAGAAGTCACTACATCAGGATTATTGCACGGGTTGTAGGACAGTGTATTAAATAGATTATTGCACCTTGGTTATTGCACGTTAATTATTACAGTTATGGTCACAGTTGCAGTTACAGTGCAGCATTGTAAAGTCTGATAGCAGCAGGAATAAATGACCTGCGGTATCGCTCCTTTTTACAGACAGGATGTCTAAGTCTTGCACTGAAGGAGCTGCTCAGCTCCTCTACAGTCTGGTGCAGGGGGTGGAAGGTGTTGTCCATGATGGATGTGAACTTGGACAACACCCTCCTCCCAGCTACTTCCTCCACTGAGTCCAGAGTGCAGCCCAGGACAGAAGTGGCCTTCCTCACCAGCTTGTTCAGTCTCTTTCTCTAGCACTCCATAGCACTCCATAGGTACTATGAATGTATCTTTTAAGAGCCATGTAGATATCCCAGGACCCAGCAAGTACCCCATATGTAAACCTTTGTTAACTCATGAGAACCCTGGAAGTACCCCATCCATACACAATAAGTACTTCATAGGTATCAGGTGATGCCATACAATTTTACTATGGGGATACGCTGTAAGTATCCCCATATACCTGATAAGTACCCAGTAGGAACTATATTAGTACTTTTTAAGTACTCTAGAGTCCCAAAGAGACTCTAGAGTACTCTGTAGGCACCCAACTGGTACCTGACAAGTAACCTAAGCCATAAATTAGCATAAGCAACCTGCAAGTACTCTCTTACCATGCATCGTTAGTCCCCAAATGACCAAAACAAAAGACTGAATATGAATTAATTGAAGGTAGGTAACTTAGTAGTAGTGAAAGGACCCACGTACCGTTTTCTCTCATCTTTACGGTCTGGTGTATGGTCTTTGGTGAGCTTGTCAGCAAGTCCCTTCCTGCACAGCATCGCCCGACTGTCACCGACGCTTCCAACCACCAGCTCAATGCCGTCATGAAGCAGAGCAACTGTTGCTGTTGTACCCGATCTCAGAAACGTGTCTTGGATGGAACAGAGCTATAGGTTAAACAGCTGCTTTATAGTAATTCAAATTTAGGTTTCAAACTCTAATTTTGATGTGCAATTTATATTAATGTTAGTTTAAAAAAAACATGAATAATTTAGTAAATGAATCAGTAAAGTGTCTTACCGTTGTTGAAGTAGCTCAGGTGTGTGTGTAGAGCTGTATCAACATCTAAAAAGGCTTTCTTTAAAACTTTCTCAAGATCATCTTCCTCCTCCAAAGCGTCTCTGTAGAAAAACCGTCAGGAATATTATAAAATGCGGTCGTCAATGTGTCTCCTTTTAAAAGGTAACTGGAGAAAATTTGTTCAACCTGATGAATTTCTCCATGAAGGTGCAGCAATAGTCGGCAGCATGCGGGCCGCCGTGGCCATCGAACACTGCGAAGTACAGCAGGTTGTCATGGATACGGGCAATGCGGAGTCTGTCCTCGTTCTGCTTCCGGAGACCCAAAACAGACGCGCTGCCAACCCGAGACAGACTAATCTGAGAGGAGGACAAATATAACTTCATTAACTTGAATACACCAACAATTCTCTCTTTGCTTTGATTTTGTAAATTTACCAATGAATTTCATCCATTGGTCGATTTACAACTTTAACCATCTATTTATTAATTAAGCTAATTTCTTGTTTACCTGCGGAATGGGTTTTCCATAACGGATACTGGAAGGTAGCAATATTGGTTCTTCTATCCGGTTGTCCCAAATACCAAAGGAGTCCCAGGTCACCGGCTGGCCACTGCCGTCGCTGTCGAACCTGATCGACCCGCTCGCCCGTCGCACGCCCACTAGCCCCAACAACGGTCCACCAGACTGCACAAAATTATGGAAATTCCTTCAGTAAAGAAATTCTTAACTTGTCATAAACCCCGTACATATTTTATTCATTACTGTTTTTTGTTCCAAAAAACCTATTAACTATTTTATGATTCACTAGTCTGCTTGAGAAAATTAGATTTTGGAAATTTTCCAACTAAACAACTCACAGCTAACAATACTGTTTGGTCTCTATAGGTATCCAGCACCTACTTTAAAAGTAACCAGTAAGAACTCCTTCAGCATTCAAAAAATATCCAGTAAGTATACTTAAAATACCCTGCAGTTAGCCTAGTTTGTACATCTCATAACATAGCCTTCTGGGTACCATGTGGGTAATACCATTTGGGTCTCCCTTAAGAACCCCATGTGTACCAGGGTAGACACCTAAGAACTACCCTATTGGTTCCCAGTATTTATTCCATAGGCCCAACTTAAGAACCCACAGGTACCCAAAGAACTCTTGTAAGTAATCTGTAAGTATGAATCTGATGTATGCCATAAGCACACTGTAAGTACTCCACGGGTACCTTGAAAGTGTCACACAGGTACAATGTAGATACCACTTTATATGTCTATTCAGTTCTGTGTATGTGCCAATAGGAACTACATAGGGACACCACAGGCATCAAGTTAGTATGTCATTAATTAAATTTACGCTATAATTTAGCTTTTAATACAATGAGGGTACTCATTCAGTAGCTTGCAAGTACTGTTATCAGGAGGGTAAGAAGTCAAATCTCATAATACTGCTTGGTATCTGTAATGACCCAGAATGTACTATGCAGGTACCATATAGGTCTCCAAAAGAACCTTGTATGTTTTTGGTTTTTACTTAGTAAATATTCTATAGGTACCCAGGAAGTACCCCATAAGAAACCCCTAGAGATATTCTGTAGGTACCTAGTATAAATTTGCACACTGCATTCCAGGCATCACATCCTAGCACATGGTTCTTTTGGAGGCATGCACTCTAGGAAAAACTATGATGGCTGCAAAAGAATAAAAAAAAAAAAAAAAACTCTCTCTAGAGTGAGTGTTCACTTTGTTCTGGACTACCGTAGGGGGCGTGAAGAATAGGACCCACATGGTCTGTAAAAATAAATAAATCTTTACTCTTATGTAATTTTACTTGTGTTAAAACCTAACACAGAATTAGACACTGTAGTTATGGTTGTCTATGATACTCCTAAATGCTACACAATGAAACTACACAGACAGATTCACCTGCCCAGACTGTGTGGAGGCCTCCAGGGTGGACTGTACAGCGAAGAGGGTTTGTCTGCCCACGGAGAAGCGGCCACAGCGTAGAAGGTTAAGCAGCACAGGAGACGGCATGACTGACTGTCCTTAACAGCTGTAGAGATTGTACATAAAGGAATTAAACCTGGGCAAGTTGCACATTTCTGAAAAACAAATTCCCTATATTGCACTATCATTACTATAACCGTCTCGTAAATTAAACCTTTAAAACTCCAACTTTTGTGTATTTGAGGGTCTCTTATTTAGATGGGGGACGTGCAAAGAAGAAATAAAAGAAAGTTGAAAGAGTTGGCATAAGCTTGGTAATATAAATCTAGTAAATTATTGACATTAACTAGGAGTACATTCCTCTTACCCACTCGGTGTCCATTACTCCTGTGTATGTGTGTGCTCCACAAATAGCCTTGCAGCTCAGCGTTTTCACTGCTTCCTTTCCCTATCTGTCACCTACAACAGCCCTGGTTCTATAAACACTGACCTGTAATAACCCCCCCCCCCCCCCCACCACCACCACCACCACTGTCAGGAAAAGGATTATAAACATTTAAATCAACCATTTTGGGTTTGACTTTGAGGTTAAAAGCTTAGTTTGAAAACCCACATATTTGATAACGCTGAAAATATCATATTTGTCATATTTTCCTGGTGTTGCAATCTATATTTTACCAGACCAGATCAAAACGCTGACTGTAATCACAGATCACCCGCTACTGACATATTTGGACTGAACTCACTCTGCAACAAACACCAGTGAGGTTTGTTCCTGGTGAGTGTGACCTTCAGGACAGCGTACACAACAAAAACACATGTGACTTGCTGATGACAAAACTCACAGAGCCCATGCGTATTCAAGGTTGCATCAGAGTTAAGGCATCATGCTCCGAAGAACACAATTTTACAATCGGTTATGTAATAAAAAAAAAAAAGTTTGGGAAAGAGAAAAAATTTTAAATTCTCAGATTAGAGAGACATGAACCAAATAATTAAGAGATAAATTCCCTATAATTTGTAAAATAAAATTAAACACATTAAAAATAGTTACCTTGCAAATATGGGTCTATTTTTCAGTAAAATAGGACTATCACACGTATGGCATTAAAATATCAGAGAAGAATATGAAGAAACTTTAAAAAAATCTTTTAAAAATATATAATGTGATTTCTATAATACAATAATTTCCATACAATAATAATTTCTATGATATAATTTCTTTCAAAAATACTATTCCAAACGTTTATAAACAGAAAAGTAAAATCAATATGGCGGTAAAACAAAACCAAACACACTTACCCGTTAATGACGTAAAAACTTAACTTTCCCTCCTGTTTCAGTTTCCTTGGCAACAGATGTCCAACAGTCGCCTCGAGCGGTTAGTGGCGCTCGCGCTGTGACTTTTGAGCTCACATTAGGCTGACGGGGAGTGGTCTTAACTGAGCCGCAGGTGTCCAATCAGAACTGGGCACATTCTGACGTCACCACACAAAAAAAAAAAGAAAAGAAAAAAAAAAGCGTGTTCTGGTTTCTTCAGCCTAATCGGGTCCTAATTGTTTTAAGCAATACCCTTTATTTTAAGAACAACAAGTTAAATCAAATTCTGTGTGCAGAACTTGGGCTACATCAATTATTATTATTATTAATAATAATAATAATAATAATAATAATAATAATAATAATAATAATAATAATAATAATAATAATAATAAATACAGTGCTGGTTGTTCAGTTCTTCACATCATTAGCATGGATGCTACATTAAATATTAATTTTGGGCTTATCCGTGCATTTTAAATCCCTTTTCTCCTGAGTGGAAGGATTATACAAGAAAAAAAAACATTAATTTTAAAAGCAGGTATTGTGTGCACAGTTTTCAATTTAATTTGGATTCGGACTCACTGTTGCCTAACAGGAAAAAAAGATCCCTGGTTCAAATCCCACTCTGGGGTCTTTCTGTATAGATTTTCACATTTTTCATGAGCATGCCTCTCCGGGTACTCCAACTTTCTTACACAATCCAAAATGCTGTGTGTTAGGTTAATTGCTCTCTCTAAGTTGCCCTTAGTAGTGAATAAATGTGTGCATGGTGTTTCTGTGTTGCCCTGTGATTGACTTGAAAACTCTGGAGGGTGTACAACACCTCTTGTCCCATCTCTGCTGGAGATAGGCCCCCACCCCCATACCCTGCAACCCAACAAAGATGTGAGGGTATAACCAGTGGATGCATAGTTTTAACATTTATATTTAACACATTTGGGTACATATACATTGTCAAGTTGCAGAGAAACAACACACTTTTTGTGGTTATCAACACACTTCTGGGATATTTCTGTTTGGACAAATGTTAACCTTTCTTAACAGAATTGGTTGATCCGACTCACAATGGTTTGTTTACTCGTAAATCCTCTATACCAGGGTTTCCCAAAGTGTGGTAGACGAGCCAAAACCTTCTGGGGGGAACATTTACAATAGATGAGAGTCAGCTTGTTGGCCACAATGACAAGAAGTATGTTTGGAGAAATTAAAGTGAGGCTACCACTGGTCAAGCATGGCGGTGGTAGCATCATGCTGACGTTCTAATTTTGCTGCCAGTGGTGCTGGTAAATTGCCAAAAGTGGGTGGAATAATGACGAAGAAGGACCGCCTCCAAGTTCTTCAACTTCACCTCAAACCCTAATGTTACACATTTAAACCTAGGCTGGGGTTAAATATTCTTGAATTATCGCTGATGGACCCCAAAACACTACAAACAATTTAAAGAAGACAGAAAAGACCAGTAAACGAGTTTGTGATGATGCTTTAATTAAATATTGCCCCCTTTACAGTCCGTGTTCTTATGTACACATGAATAAAATATGGTGGAGGTTCCATTGTTAACACAAGCGTGATTTTAATGTTTCTGAATAATTTAAATAAATGATGCTGTTCCATCAGCAGCATCCACAGCAGGAGAAGGAGTTACAAAACTGGGCGGACGGCTTTAGGAGGAGGAGAAGAGGGTGAGGGGGAAGGAAGACGCAGAAAGAGGGACAGGTTTCTCACCGAGGTCTGAAACTTGATCAAATTAAAGAAGCAGACAGAGCACAGCCATAAATGTCAAAAAGAACCGCTACTAGCAGCGACAGCGAATGAGAAGTGATGTTAAGGAAAGGAGGAATCCATGGAAACAATGAAAAGGACAAATGCAAACAGGAAATTGTCAAAAAAATGAAATAAAAAATGGAGTAAAGTTATGCAGATAATAGAATACAACTTGTTAAGAGTGGAAAACACTAAACTCAAAGGAAAGAGGTGGGAGAAAAGAAAGGAAGAAAATCAATGGAAAGCTAAAAAAAAAGCAAATGACAAGCTTTAAAAAAGGAATGGAAATAAAAGCTGAAGGAGAGAAGAAGAAATTGGAAAATAATAACAATTTGTACGAGGAATTAGAAGAAAAATATGAAGTGAAAGCAAATAAATAAGAGAAAAACTGAAAGAAAAGAAATAAAAATGATAGGATATAAAAGGGAGAGACAGAACAAAGGAAACGGAAGTGGAAAGAGACAGAAAATGGTTAAAAAAATAAGGAAATTGATCTTAAAGTGAAATGTAAGAAGCAGGAAAATGGAAAGAAAAGGAAAGGAAAGGATAAGAGGAAACGGCTTTAAAATTCCTCGGCAAATTATCCACTCGCCGACTGGAAGCTTTTTGCTCTACCGATGCTTGAGTGCTTTGTGTAGAGTTTCATAAAAAAGAAACCGGATAAAATATTTACCAGGAATGGAGTTGCTGTCCTCTCAGCTCCACGTCAACAGCCACAGCCGACAGCGAAAAACTGAGGTACCGACCCATTCCTAATCCTAACACATCTAAACATGTGCAAACACCACAAGGTCTGGACTACATGTTGTTAGGAGGTTGGGACATTTAATTGAAGATAAATGTGCTGATTTTCCATATAACTTTAAGGGGCAGTGGAAGAATGGATTTTATTTAGCAAAGATCCTCAGACAATAAAAGATGTTCCATTACTATAAATAAAGTGATATTTCTGTCTAAATGAGACTTTCTTAAGGCTGGGCCCAGGTGGTAGAAGACCACTTTCCAGGCAATGTCCTTGTTGGCTAACTATTTTACATGATTTGAAACAAACCTGGAAAATATTAGGGTTGTTTTGCAGTTTGCTTGGTCTAAATCCAGTTCGGATACATTACAATCATGCGTTTGAAGTCTGTGGACTTCCTAAATTGACCTCAGTCGGCCACTGTGGACGCCTTGACGCAGCAACCTAGAAACCTTCGTCGTCTCTTCTTCAGCTTGTAGCGGTTGAAGCTGCTGTTGGAACAGATGGACTTCCTAAGTATCCGGATGTGTCTCTCCTTCTCCCGAATCTTCATCTCCAAGTGGGACTGGATGGCCGTGCCCAGAGACTCCAGGTCTACGGAGGCGCCGTAAACCTCCCACGTCATCCCTTGTTTGTCCCACAACACCTCCGCTGGCTTATCTGTCTGCCCTCTAAACCCATCCTCTTCTACTTTTTCAGGCCTTTTTTCCTCATCTTCAGTTTCGTCTTCCCAGATGCTCTCGGCACTAACATCTGGATTGTGGTTTTGTCCAAGCTCCGACATGAGGCTGGGGTTTTGCTGGAAGCTGTACGAGCGCAGACATGCAGGGAGAGAACTGGCCTTCTCAGGCACAACGCAGGGAAGAAGCGTTTGGCTGCACAGCTCAATCTCGATCTGGCAGACATGTTTGAGGGGTGGGGTGCAGCTCAGCGATGACTGAAAGCTGGGGGAACCAATCAGGAAGGAAGTGGGAGCTCCCCACTGGAGACTGGGGCTTGTAGAGGCGGAGCGTTCGACCACTTCCACCTCCACCTGGACGCCCACCTCTTTCTGCTCTCCTGGACGTTTAGGGAGTCTTTGAGTCAACTCAGTCTTGGCTGCGGCTTCTTTGACTGTCTTCTTGGTCGGTGTATGACAGGAAGAAGAAGAAATAGGCCGATGGGGTGATGAAGGATTCACTTCATTCTTTTTTCCGCAAACCTCCAATTTCTGCTTTCTTGCGCTCGTTGCCCGAGGTGATGCGATGATATTTGTGTCTCCTGGGTGAGCTACGTTACTCAGGAGGGGAACCGATTTCCTCCCATTATCTCCCAACAGACGTCCTTCCCGGTCATTGTTGGCCTCTTCGGATACCTCCAGGTCTCCTTGAGTATTTACCTTACTCTCAGCAGATTTCAAATGCTCTTTGTCAGCATTATTACCTGGTTTTGTGATTGAGTCAAAGGTAAGACCGCGAGTCAGACTAGTATTTTGGGATGAAATGCTGGGGTCTTTCTTTATAACTGCAGAAGGTTCAGCGGTATCTGTGGATAATCCCAACATATTCGAGGTCACCAAAGGTCTGGTTTTTGGACTGGAAGATGCCAAAGGGGCCAGGATAGCTGAAGTAAAAATGGAAAGCACAAACAAATAAGTACATGGTGCATGGTCAAAGAAGTACAAGTACATGGTCTACTGCCAAAATGTTGTTTAAAGGCAACAGTCACTCTTGTCTGATAAATTTGGAAAGCTCTGTTCAAATGTGTGCTAATTTATATGACAGATCTGATCTGCAGGATACAGTGAACTCTACGTGATTATGTCAGTTTATCCATCCATCCATTTTCTATACCCTGTTATCTGTGAAGGGTCATGAGGGGGTTGGTGCCCGTCTCCAACGGTCAATGGGCGAAAGGTTGGAACACCCTGAACAGGTTATGTCAATTTCTTTTATTACTAAAAAGTGTTTTGACGGCAGAATACTTAGAAGAACCTAAATGACGTGCTGTAGACCACGTGCTTTGCTATGTTATGGTGATTTGGCATGGCTGCTAAGCTAATGTTTCATAGCTAAACTGAAGACAAAAGCAAGAGACATTTACTATTATAACCTACTCCATCAATTTGGATCTGGATCTTTGAACATTTGCATGGCCTCTGTTAAAGCAGTGCCTCAAGCACAGGTTATAACTGCTTTGACAGAAAGCAACTACAACCCAGTTGCCAAGTAATTCCGATTGTTATGTCCTTGGTGACTGAGACTCTACACCTGCATGCCAAAACATGCAAGTTAAGTTTATTTATATTGCTCTTTTCAGTAACAAGACATTCAAAGTACAAATTCACATGCTCCAATGTGAGTTCTTACATACAGCCTCTGTGCTATTTGACACCTTGCCGTTACCTGGAGAGGTACTTGGACTCTTCTGGTTCTCACTGATTGATCCAGTTAAAGTGGAAGCAAAGATTTGTTCAGTACTTGATCCTGGACTCTGACTCCTCAAAGAGGAGGAACAATCAATGAGTGTTGACTTTGAAAGGGACCAAACTTCCCCAGGGTTTGATAAATTGCATTGACTCTTAGGATTTAAACTGAGCTCAACAGCAGAACCTGTAGTCTTGATGCTTCCGCTCGAGATGGGGGATAGCGAAACACTTCCGAGAAGGTCCATATTGAAAGCAGAAGCCTGCAGGGTAGCAGGAGAAGTTGACTGGGTGCTCCCTGACTTAGGATCAGAACCTGTGCTGGTTTTGATTTTAGGATTAAAATTTGCTTTAGACTTTTGAAGATGTTTAGAACTGTGACTGGTCTTTGACCCTGGGATCGTTTGGGCATCAGCAACTTTCTCCGTACTTTGGTGGCTTTTCTTTATCCTGGTTTCTGTTGAGACTTTTGAGTCATGTTTGTCTCTGGAACCAATCCTAAACTTAGAATTTGGACTAATTTTGGAGCTCTGAGGAGTTTTAGAATCCAAGCTGTTCCTAGAGTCCAAACTGCTTTTGGAGGCGCTGCTGCTTTTGGAATCCAGCGTGTCTCTGGAGCCAGTCTGAGATCTGCATTTAGAACTGACTTTTGAGTCCAGGCTGTCCATGGACATCTCGGTTGATTTGGAGCTTGCACTAGATTTGACACCAATTTTGGATCCGGAAGCGGCCTTTAAATCTTTACAGTGAAGATTCTCCTTAGACCCTGATATGTTACTGCTTCTGGTCCCAGTGGGATCTCTTTGTGTGGATGATGTCGGACTCGGAGAGGTTACTTGGGAGGGTTTAGTATGAAGCAGCAATGATTCTTTTTTCTCTTTCTGAGAAGTTTCTGGGGTTGTGAGAATCCCTTGTGTCTTGGAGTCAACCCCAACCTTTTGGTCTGGCGCAGTATTCGAGTTTAGTAGATCTGTTTTTCTGGTTTTGGTTATCATTGTTGGGATAGGATTTGTCTGTTGTGGAGTGGTACCGCTTTTATCTCCTTTTTGATTGCCGACGTTGTGGCTTTTAGGCAGCTGTAGCGTTTGTGATGATGTCTCTTTTCCGCCTTCTTCTTTCCTGTTTGATTGCGTCTTTGGGTTTGATGCTACATTATTTGCAGATTCAGGTGTATGTGCAGGTGTCAGCACACTTAGTGGATTTGCAGATTCTGGTTTAGGTATTCCCGTTTTTACTTTTTCTGTTGATCTTTGACTGTGATTCAGCTCCACAGTGTTTTGTTTAGGACTCTGTGCTGTGTTGCCATGTATTTGCATCTTGGGTGTGGAAAGATGCTTAATGTTTGGACATTTAGGCTGTTGGCTGGCTTTGTTTTTCACAGTTGTCTCAGTTGTTGATGACCCAGAAATGGTAGGGATTTTGCTCTTCAGTTTTTCACCCGGTAATGAAATAGTGCTAAAATCCACATTTATTGCAGCTTTATCGTCAGGTTTCCCCCCTCCTTTGCTTTTGTCTTCCTTTTTACTCGTAGAATGCATCTTTGAGGGCTCTTTGGTGGGGCGAGGATTACTCGGTGAGCTCAGATTTAAGTTGAGGTTGAAGTTTGGCTCTGTACCCCAGTGGGCATCTGGATCGGTGCTCACAGGAGTGTTTGAAGGCTCCACTTCGCCTGGAGCATCACATTCCACTTGGAAAAAATCCTTTCTGGGTTTTGTGACATTCAGGGGTGTGGACATTGTGATGATTCCTACCCTTTCAGCAAAAAATCCGAAAGAATCCCTCCGACAATCTGCACCTGGTTTGACAGATGGTGACAGAAGTGATGGAAAAAAAAACAATTTAAAATAAGTAAACATCTATTAATGTTTGCTGAATTTAATAATACTTTTGCACTTGGGCAATTATACCATCATGAAATAGTTGCTAAGATTCAAGATACATGAGTACATTTTTGTCCCTGACAAATCATATTTTAGAATCTACAAGAGGATAAAACATCCAGCAATAAAAGCTGTGTTTGGGAATATATTTGGTATATTCATACCTATTCAGGCTCAGTAGACATCAGCGCTGGTCAGAAGCAGAGGTTGATGGTGGAAATCCTGCCCGGAAGAAAACCAAACGTTTAGCTGCTCTTCGGTTTGTTCGTCCTCACTGCTCCAGAGAAGGCAGCAGTGAATAAATTAATAGTGGAGGCAGTGAAGGAGCTGAGAGCTGCTTTCGCTCCTCCTCCTTCTCTTCTTTTGCCTTTCTTTTCTCCATTATTCATCTTCGCATACCTCTTATATCTCAAGGTTTCCAATGTGGCAGATTCTGCTTCAGACGTTTGTCTTCTCCAAATTCTTTGTCTGATCTCTCAAGTGTTTCTTCTTCCTTTTTCTTACTTAGAAATGAAATGATGTGAAACCTT
Organism: Fundulus heteroclitus; assembly: GCF_011125445.2. Lineage (NCBI taxonomy): Eukaryota > Metazoa > Chordata > Actinopteri > Cyprinodontiformes > Fundulidae > Fundulus > Fundulus heteroclitus. The sequence goes on from NC_046374.1 coordinate 34,538,740, forward strand.
CAACATTTATGGAGCGCAGCTGTAAATAAGTCACACTTGGATATCAGCATGGGTCTCTTTCTGTGACATTTTGCTGGTGAAGCTCAGGGGGCCCTGTGACTCTTTAGGCCCCTGGCCATAAGTCCCTGTAGGCCAAGCGTACCAATATGGTACTGCAGCGCAAATAACGGGAAGGAAGGGTTCCTTAACAGTGTTCGGAGAAATGAAGGTGATTTTCCTAGGTCATAATGTGACTTTACTAGGTACCATTTAGTTTTGCTTTTTAAACAGAAGCAGGCGTTGATTTCTCAATTACTGACAAAAAAATCTGTCGTGTCAAAATTACTTATGAATACAAACTGTTTTTTGAATGGCTGTCAGCAGGTCTGGAGCAAACTCTTGCTTCAGAAAATTACTTATAACCAAATATGCTAATCATTTTTGTCCTCTGGTTGTTCAATGGTAGTGATGATAGTCTTCAGTGATACATGAAAGCTAAAAGTTTGCTATGAGAAAGGAGCTACATGGTGAACTGAGAAGCAGGCGGCCACCTAACTGAGGATGCATGTAATGTGGCGTGCTTGGATAAAAAGGCTGAGCACCAGAACCATAAGGGAAGCACTGCTTAGAATCTACCTGTGGCAACGCCGTTGCTTTTTGGTGTGGATAACAGGATGGATAATTTACAGCTGTTGGTTTTAGAGAGACCGATATCATTTCAAACATCACAGGCTAGGGCTGCCAGGTCTGATTCAATGTTACCACCACATGCATTTCTAGTAAATTGGAAACAGTAATTTATTCCTGTTAAGAAACTTGTTGTGTGTAAGGTTTACTTCCATCTAGTGGTGCGCTGAATGAATTGCAAACAGCCAAGAAGCGTGCTCTGGTGCTTCACCGTTAAGCGGGTAATAACTCCTATGGAAGCCACGGAGTGTCATAAATGGGAAAATGTCAACATTCTGCATGAGTTGGAGTGTCCCGTCAGGTGATGAGGTACAGAACAATGACTGTTGAGACAATGTACGCTCTCCTCCCCCGGTTATTACTTTTTTCTCTTCTTTGTTACTTTCTCTTCCCTCTCGCCGGGCATGGCACATGGATGGTCCTCCATTTGAACAGAAAACGGCAAATAGAATGATCTACGGCCGTCTTTGCTTGTTTTTTACTCCTCCATCGACGTCTTCATTATAGCGAAAACATGTATGGTTGACAAGTTTGGCTCCTTTCAAATACTGAAATCACATGGTGCCTCCCAGTGGGTTATTTATTTAGAAGTACTCGTTCTAAGCTATGAGAACGCTTTCATTGTTGATTCAATTGTTACTAGATTTTGGCAGAATATGTATTTTTGAAAGCAATACTTGAATACTGGGGAAAAAAGACATAAGTTACACACTTTCTCTTTAACTTGCAGAAAATAATACCATCACTTTAAAGCGCAGTTTATGGCAATCATCTAAAGTAAATAGTACTTTATTGTGTCATCTTCATTGTCACAAACATTACATTTGGAAAAATCACAGGCACAATGAGGATCACAAGGAATATAATCTTAGGTCATTCTGATGTCATAATGAAGGTTTTGTTGTACGAGTGTGGGTCAGAAGAGGAAAGTGTATCAGTATATTTAAGTATTCTATGCATCTATACCTGTAACTCTAAAAATCTGAGAACTGTTGACATTTTCTTAAATTGTGCTGTTGCAGGTCACTTCTGATGTGTGTTCTCCCATATAATGTTTCAGCAACACGAGAAACGCAAGAGATTTAGTCATTACCTGGAAAATACAATCTAATATCTGGTAGGCTGAGGAAGCGGGACGTTAGGAATAGGCTCTCTTTTTTACGCCGTCTGTGCTGAGGATGACATACTCACTGCAGCAGAGATCCTCAGGGACTCGAACACACATCCTCACCTTGAGGCGACCGGTTGTCTCCAGAGACAGCTGTGTGTGTCAGTCAACACCGGAGCAGGTAAGGAAAGCCAGGAAATGGAAATGAAAATGTAAAACTGACCTGGATCACCTGGGTAAAAATTCATGCTGCTGGTACTGCCCTCCTGTGGCCAGGTTGAGTAGTGCAACGAGTTACAAAAAGCCCCGTTGAGGCTTTAATAGAACACATTTGTTCAAATTCTCTCTCAGACAAAAACTGAAATGATCACGGCTGTCATAACTAAGTAAAAGTTTGATGTGGCAGAATAAACCTGAAATTTTCTGGTACAAAAATGTGAAATAAGCAGCTCTAGATGCTTGAGATTTTTTTTCTCTTGACATCCAGATCGTAACACTTTAGAACAAAGTTTTATATTGTGTTTCATGTCTACAAACACCATATTTCTATCCTAAACATTTCTTCTCTTTCATTCATGATTTCCAACCTACTGCCTCTCCACTGCATTGTATTTAATATTACTTCAGAATGCTAAACTCACTGTTGGATTATCTGAAACACAAGGTTTTGAGTTAAATATTCAGAAAACTTTTGATTTAACTTGCTTTCATGCCTAAAGTTTTCTGTTTGTAAAAAACATTAACATCGATTTTTTTTTTTTTCACCCAGCCTGTCTTCCACGGCCAAAGAACCTCCAGTTTGCTGTTAAATCCTCCAAAGGGTTTGTTCACAACTGAAATAAGAGGGTTTTATCCTGCAGCTCTAAACCAAAAACCCTTTAACGAAATATTAAGATGTGACCATCTCTGACACAAATGCCTCCAGTTATGTCATCTCTGACCAACAGTCTTCCCGAAGTGACTGTTTGAGGCTTAATATTTGGTCCGTTGTTACCAGCCTGATACCCCACATCGCTTCCAAGAAAAGGTGTGAAAAACCATAACGACGAGTGACTCAGCATTTTCGGCTTTTCTTAGATTACTTTATCTACTATTAAACTGACATTTTCTCTTATTAATCCATTTTTTATCCTCCAAGGTCAATTGGGACCATTTTTCAAACCAATTTTAACACCTCAGCCTTTTTTAATGGTTGATGGCTAATTTCTAATCACACTATTTTCAAACTATATATATATATATATATATATATATATATATATATATATATATATATATATATATATATATATATATATATATATATATATATATATATATGTGTGTGTGTGTGTGTGTGTGTGTGTGTGTGTACTTTATCAATCACATAAGGTGATATGTGTGCTTTTCTTATATAACCACATACCTTGATTGCATGTTTTATTTTGATTTACATGAAATGCATTAGTTAGTGGCAGCTAAAGTCTGCATCTGAATAGACGCTGGCTGATGTATTTTGTTGCATTATTGTATAGAAATAAATTAGACATGATGAGAATAAAAACTAGATAAACTACAGAAGATACCCAAAATATTAGAACTGCCACTTCATAATTTTATGTTTTTATTTATTTTTAGATATTATAGGTGGGACTTCTTTGTTAAAAATGTCATCAAAATGTTAATGAGACTTTGGAAATTAAAACAGGATATTGGAAATTTAACTTTTTCAAATGAAGAATAAATAATATGATAAGAGTGCCTTATTTTTTGCTGGGAGCTGTTTTTGGTCCAAAGGGTCATAAGAGTCAATCTGGGCAGACCCCTGGAGGGTAAAGAGATTTCTCAAAAAAAAAAAAAAAAAAAAAAAAAAAAAAAAAAAAAAATTGATGAATGTTGGATTTTCAGGCTCAAAATACCATGTTGGACAAAAACTAACTTGTTCTGGGATCTGCTTAATTTTTTTTTTTTTCTCATGCCTGCTGTGCCCTGCCCTGTACAAGATGTGCAAAAAAATAGGATAAAGCTCATCCTCTGTTTCTTCAGAACTAACTTCAGCTTACCTTGTTTTTTTCATTATTATAAATGGTGTGTAACGCAGCCTGCGTCTTTGACACCGTCATGGCCAAATTCCTCTATTGTGGGACAATAAAGGAACTTCTTATCTGCTTAAATAAATAATAAACAGGAAGAATAAAAACTCTTGCAAGGAGGAAACTCACAACACAAAGCAGGTGACTTTAATTAAAACATTACTCACTGAAAACTGTCCGAGACAAGCCGTACAAATTCGCCATCCTCTTACAAGCTGTCCCATGTTACAGATTATAAATTACTTAGTGTTTACAATAAACCCGGTAACCTGAACAAAGGAAGCCTTGGGAGCAAAGTAAGAAGTCCACAAAGAGTCTGAGCAGAACTGAACTCACTGGAAACAGAAGCAGTGTGACCGGAATAAGCCACATGTTTAATGGGAACCCGTCCGCCGTAGCCGCAGAGCCAAGTGGACCACAACTCAAATGTTCTCCGCTGGTTTTTAAGTGTTCTTTATTTGCATTCATGCTGGTTCACCTGCCTGGACATGAGCTCAGTTCTCTCAGCTTTCATCAATCAGCTCCTAACAGGTTCTCTGTAGCCAGGTTCATAACATCGAGGGCTTCTGAAATAAAAAAAAAACAAAAAAAAAGAAAGAAAAAGTTTGTATGTACAATTACACAAATATTCAACATCTAAATCAGCCCCGATCAAACGCGGAAGCATCCGGGCCGTAGGGTGACGTGGGGATGGCGGGGGGGGGGAATAAGTCAGTCTCTGCTGCTTCGTTACAAAAATAAACATCTCCTCTGGTATCAAAATAGACGACAATCTTTTTTCTTTCTGGCCGGCGACGCCGTGAAACGAGCCGCCGGCGTACGGAGCGCGCGCAAGCAGACGGCAGCGGAGAGGAGCCTGTGTCCTGTACGTACAGAGCGGGCCGGTGAACGTGTGGATGGCGGAACCAGGGGGGGGGGGCGGCGCAGAAGCTCTTCAATCACAGTCTGCGTTTGTGGCGTGGAAGTAATCGTACCCGTCTGTGGCGCTCAGAGCCCTGACCAGCAGCTTCCTGGATTGTCAGAAGTGAAAGGTAGAAAAAGGCAGCAGGATGACAACGGAGGCATGCGGTCGGACACAGAGAGGGAAACTGAACGGGGCGACCACGCGGGTCCAAGAAGTTGCTGAGGGGTACCGTTAAAGACCGGTTCTCTTCCTAAAGGGCGTTGGAGCTTAAGTGATTCTGAAAATTCATCTTGGAGGATTGTTTCTTTAATCAGAGGAGCGCTTTCAGTTGGTCAGTCCTGGTGTGGCGCCTTCAAGCACAACTCCACTCATACGAGGAGCAACTTTAACACTGAGTGAAAAGGGGGCAGAAGGAGGGATATTTACAAATAAGTAAATAGATTAAAAGTTCTCCCGTGTTTTTTCAATGTTTTTTTGCGTTTTTTAACGCCTGCTGACCCTGTAACAGGCTCGTACCGCCTTTGATTTTATTGGGACACTGAAAAAGAAAACGGGGAGAAATTGAGAAGAAACTGGATCAAAAGAGAAAACGGATGAATTTATCAAAACAGTGGAAAATGTCCACTCAAGGCATTTTTAAATGGATGGCATCAGGGGTCCTTTAAGCTCACCTCTGATTTGGGCGTCCGCCTAAAAACCAGCTGAACTGTAGCTGATGCTTACTGAACCGATTCAATCTGGGTTTTTGACTTTTCACAATGACGTTCACGGCGAGAGACAGAAAGAGAGAGCGTCTTGGCTGCTGCAGCTCCACGTCTGTGTCATGTGACCCGTTTGAACACCAGACGTTACATTTCTAATACTTTTAAACAGAAATCTCCTAGTTAATAAAGCAACTTTTCCCGCTAAGTTTCGTCTCCACACAAACGACAAGAACTGCACAGGAAGACGGTGACGCAACGACTCGTGTCAAGCTAGCTTAGCAGTGCAGCAACTAGCTTAGCAGTGCAGCAGCTAGCTTAGCACTGTAGCAGCTAGCTTAGCACTGTAGCAGCTGGCTTAGCACTGTAGCAGCTGGCTTAGCACTGTAGCAGCTGGCTTACAACTGTAGCAGCTAGCTTACCACTGTAGCAGCTGGCTTACCACTGTAGCAGCTAGCTTAGCACTGTAGCAGCTAGCTTAGCACTGTAGCAGCTAGCTTAGCACTGTAGCAGCTAGCTTACCACTGTAGCAACTAGCTTATCACTGTAGCAGCTAGCTTACCACTGTAGCAACTAGCTTATCATTGTAACAGCTAGCTTACCACTGTAGCAGCTAGCTTAGCACTGTAGCAGCTAGCTTAGCACTGTAGCAGCTAGCTCACAACGGTAGCAACTAGCTTACCACTGTAGCAGCTAGCTTACCACTGTAGCAACTAGCTTACCACTGTAGCAACCAGCTTAGCACTGTAGCAGGAGGGAGAGGTGAGTGAAGACCAGGTGAGTCAGATGTACCTTTAAAAACTAAACACAAAGCTATTAATGTTTTAAGCGATGCGTCAGCAGAACGTCTCGGCTGATTTCTTAGCCGAGCGACAAACCCGGGGCCGTTCCCACAGAGCGGCTGCTGGGTCCAAACATCTGTAGCTGTCAGGATGAACAGACAGGAGAGCCTGCAGCGTCCTAATAATAATTTCCTGATGAAATGCAGTATCGTTTTTTTTTTTGGCACTTTAAAGCGACTGAGGCGTCCGGCGTTCATCTCATCGACGTTAGGGCTGCACAACATGACGCGTAATTCTCGTTATGGCAACATCGACATCGCAACAAACTGCTACGAACGGCAGCTAACTGTAGATGAATTTAGGGTGTCTATGACGGTGAGACGTCTGGTGCTTGTTGCTTAAGGCAGCTTCAAAGTGTATTAGAAGAACAAGTTGTGGTAAGGAGATAAAATCGTGATGAAACTACGTTACGCAGCATCGTTACTGCGACGTTCACCAGCACTCCTGCATATCTGCCGGTCTCTTAATGCAGCCCTAACCAACGTTGACGACGCATCAGAGGACTTGGAGCTGATATGCCTGATAATAAATGGCTCAGGTCAGCATCAAGGACAGAACGTATCGATCCGGACATCCCAGAACCTCGATATGTCCATCTTCTAACAAAAAGTCAGGTGTTCTGCTTTTATCACACGCTGGTTAGTTTCCTGGTGGCGTTTGATGCTCGGTAACAAACAGTTCTTCATCACATTTACACGTCCAGACACACATAAACACATTTACTGAAGTACTTTATGGGATATTTGAAACAAACTCGGTCGAACGGACAAAGGGAGACAAAAAGCACCTCATCACAGGTCCTGCAACTTAATAGATTTGAAGAACAAACATTTAGCTTTTTTTTCTCTCTCTCTGTGCAGATTCAGCGTGATTTGTTGCAACCAGGCTGATTTCAAACCGTTTCCCCCACGTCCTTTTATTAAAGTTGCTCTTGCTAGCTGGGTGGAACGGGTAGTTTAGCGCTCTACAGGTACGTACAGCCAGCTAATATATGGGCTGATGGGCTGAGGTCGAACCCAAATACAGATGGGAGAGCTCGCTCCAAAGCTCCCAGGAACTACGCTGAGGTCCAGAAGCATCTCATGAGACGGAGGTCATGTGATGCATCTGGATCAGAAACTAAAAGTTTAAAAAGGAGAGAAAAGGCTAAGCAGGAAATCTACTTTTTTTTTTTTTTACCTTGTACCCATTTCTGATAATGATTCAGAGATCCAAGCAGCGTTTTTCTGCTTCGTCTCGCAGCCTTTGCTTATTTCTGCCCTGAATGTACAAAGAAACGCGGTTCTGACGCAGCGGAGGAAGGATTCAACCCAGACGTCAACGATAACGGAGCAAACCGAAGCTAAAAGGGGAAACACTGAGGCGCGCGTCAGCGCGTCAATACTGCAGTCGAACTGTTGAAGTAATACTGCCGGGTCGGCTCCCGGGGGGCCGCCGAGTCCGTTTAAGATCCCAGTCAGTCCCCCGCAGACGAGCCTCCGAGGTCCGGAGAACCGGGACCAGAACAAAGAGAGAGTCCGGATGGGGTTTTCCCTGGAGACGCCGGAGAAGATCCAGAGACAACAGAACCCGTCCCACTGAGGTTCTGGTCCTTCTGAGAGAAGAGATGTTCAGCCACGTGTGAGATCAAGGACTGGGTTCTGTCAGGCAGCTTGTCTGGACCCAAGATTCGGTTCTGCTAACAGAACCGAGGCAGACGTAAACTGGATCATCTGGGGGAGGAACCAGGAGGGGTTCTGGATTCTGGATGAGGGGAACTAAGAACAAGCGGAGGTTAACACTGAAACAGGGACAAACACGGTCCAGATGGGTCCGCCTTCTACGAGCCCGAACCCAATGGGTCTGCTCCAGGAGTCCAAACCCAGTCTAAACCTCACGGTGCTGGTTCTGGATCGGTTTTCATTTCAAACTGAACGTGATCCAGAACCAGGCCGTCAAGCAGGTTCGGGTCAGGCGGGTTTTCCAGTCGGGCCGTCTCTCTCTCTGGACCTTTCTGAACCATTAAAGTCTGCTCTGAGTCTGGTCTATCCCGGCCCGGTTCTGGCTTGGTTCTGTTGCGCTGGTTTCAGGACTTGGCGCCCGTCTGAGGCTGCTCGATGGACCCCTCCTCGTCCGACAGGCCGGTTTCCACGGCAATGACCAGTGACGCCACAGAGGCGCTGCTCGCCATCGGCTGCAGCTCACCTGGAGGACGGAGAAGAAGGAGCAGACGGAGCTCAGGTTAACGGCCGGCCCATTCAGAACCGGAACAAACAGCAGCAGAACCCGACGGACGGGTCGGCCTCGTCCTGGACTCGTCTCGGCACCCAAACCCACTTCCTGGTGAGAGACGGACCCACAGACCAGGTCTGGCAGGAAGGGGCGTAAGCTGGTCATGTGACCGCAGCACCGGGTCACATGACCACCGGGGCGAACAGAACCTTTCTGGACCAAACCCAGAACCTCAGCTCTGCCCTCTGGTGTTCAGTCATCACTGGAGGAAATTATTTCTACTTAAACCCTTATTCACAGTGTAAAGTATTCACAGCGCTTTAACTTTTTCAGATTGTCTCAGGTTACAGTTGTTAGTTTATTTCTTATGAATAGAAACAATGATGTGCTGCTTTCTGCATGTTTTTTAATGAATAGAAACAATTAAGCTTTGAATGTTAGTGATGAAGCTTGTTACAGTGAAACTAAAGTAGTCTAGTCCAACATTTATTTTGCTTATTCCTTTATTAATGTAAGTTTTTTATTTTTCTATGTAATATTTACCTCTCTAATGTTCTTCTGTTCATGTACAGCTCTTTGAATCGTCTTCTTACTGAAACGTTCTTTATAATAAAACTGCTTTTTGGTACATTTTGGTGGATCTTATGTGACAGACCAACATAAAGTAGTGCATGAATAATATGAAGTAGATAGAAAAGAGTAAATGGATTTTTTTTATTAATTAAGCTTACATACAAAAACGTAAATAAATTTGTGTTCTGCCGTGCTGACTCGGTACTTTCCAGAACCACGTCTCTCTAGGCACGTGTGGCTCATCGGCCCCTCCACTGTAGCACAAATGAAACCAAATTATAAACTAAAAAGATAAGAAATGAGGATTTTAGCAGTTCTTCTGTATGTCTTTATGCAATATCTGCATCAAACTGTGTGTTTTGAGTGGGCTCCATTTTTGTTATTCATTTTTCATTCTGCCTCATTCAACAACATAACGTTTTATGTTATTTTTTTTCCTTTTGTAAAAATGAGTTCAAAAATCTGAAAAGAGGAGATTTTAGTTTAACCCTTTAAGCTCAGAGGGTTGTAGGAGCAATTTCCAGCTGAAGTTACATATCTGATAGAAATCAACTACAGCTCCGAAGTTATGAAGTGTAAATTCTATTATGTGTGATATCAAGGCGTTAAAGATGATTTTTCAAGTGTAGCCACTATTACAGATGTCTCCATTTCTGATTTATAGATGATTAAAGAAAGAACAAATCTGATTTTCTGAACCTCGGATAAATGTTTTTTAAAATAAACACTGCAGAACTACGTGGAAAGCCTTTTGAAAATACAGGAGAAGTCTCATTCTTCTCCACATCTTGACTAGTTGCATCGGATCTGGACTCAATCAGCTGAAACATTTGTTTCCTGGTGCTGCTTGTTCTCTAATGTTCTCCAACAAACCTCTGAGGCCATAAAACAGCCCATGCTGTGTCAGTCACTGAACAGAACCTCACTTAACCTGTAAATCTATTCATTTAATTCATAAGTAAAGCCACTGAACACCAGCCTCTGCACATAAGGAGGCCAAAGCTTCAGGGTTCAGACTAATAACCGCAGCAGCGAAGTCTGCGGCTCCTCGGGTTCGCCTCAAGGACTCAGATGTAAACTTACGTTTTATTTTAACCGGTTATTTTCTCTCTTTCAAAACGTGTTCATCCTTTATTGGGGAAAAAAAAAAGCAAAACACACAGGAGGAGAAGTCCTAATTGTTTCTAATCTTCTTCCTCTGCTGGTCTTTAGTCGTTAATTAAGACGCATTAAAGAAACGCGACTCTTCCTCTAAGTTCGAGGCTGTCTGCAGCTCCCGTGTTTTTAAACCGTCAGCCTGAAACACAAAGAACCAGGATGTGAACAGTGTTGCGACCTGAAGGTGTAATTCCCCAAACCCACCACCGGGTGGCAGTATAACCCCGCCTGTGTGTGATTATTGGCCTGCAGCAGGGGCGTCAAACCCATTTCTATATGGGGCCACTTTGGCTTCATGAAGTCATTTAAAGGGCCGGTTGCTCCTGTATTGATGATACTTTTGATTTCAGAATTTCATTTCAGTTCCCGTAGAAATAAAAAAAGCACAGTGACATCAAAGTAGCACCATTAGGCCCATTTGAGCAGTTTATCTGCAAAAATAAGTTGATATTGGGGCGAGTTACACTTTAAACTCATTATTCTGCATCACTTTTTCCTCTTTTTGGAAATTTCTGAGATGTTTTAATGTGTTGTAGGAAAACTGACATCTAGATGCTGTTACTACTAGGGCTGAACAATTAATCGCATTTTCAATATAATCATGATTTAAAAAAACGCAATTTCCAAATCGCAGAGTCTGCAATTTTTGGCTATGTAACAATTAGGGAATTAGACACGTCCATTAGGTGTTGGTAAAATGTTTAAAGTGGGTTTGCCTCCACATGGAAGGAAAGACAGTTGCAGCAGTGAGATAATCTAATTTTATTACTTGTTTTAGAGTTTATATAATCATACATAGCATTAAGTATTGGTCAATCAGTTTAATACATACTTGCTTGTTGGTTGGACTTTATGTTCAACAAGGATTGATGTCCAAATCAACTAAAAGCTGTTCTCTTGAATAATATTCTGATTAATAGAAACATTAAAAGTTCTTGTTTTGAATAGTCCTTGTTTACAAATGTCTTTATTTAGAGGCCATTTTTGTTGCTTGTGGTTAACGCAGAGAAAAGTCAAAATTGCATTTTTGGTTGAAATATATTGTAGGCAGAACGCAATCATTTCTGCTCTGAGTTTAGATGCTGCGGCTCTTTTAGCAACTAATCCACATGGCGAGGAAACAAAATGATTTGTTGTTTGTATATGTTTAAAACGACATGATAAATTAAACTGGAAAAAAAATCGTATTAAATCGCAATATTAAGAAAAGTCGCAATTAGATTATTTTCCAAAATCGTTCAGCCCAGTTACTACACATTTAAAAAAAAGTCAACATTCACTACAGGAGGAACAGTTTTATCTACTTTATACACTTTAAAAAGATATCTGCCTCTACTTTATGACATAAAATGCCTTTTTTTGGCTCTCCAGGGCCGGATAAATTGCCTTGGCGGGCCGGGTTTGGCCCGCGGGCCTCGAGTTTGACGCGTGTGGCCTGCAGTGTTAGTGCCCAACCTGTGTGGGTGTCGGTGGTGGCTGTTATGGGGCTGTCTCGCAGGGGGTCGTGGTCCTGGTAGTCCTGTGGGAGTCCAACCCGCCGCACGCCGGGGTCCAGGACCACCGAGGAGCCGCCCTCGCTCAGCGTCCCGTCGCTGGACGCTCCGGACACCACGGCCTCCAGGGCCAGGGCTCCCACGCCGCCCATGCCGACCCCGGCCACGCCGCCCAGCGCCAGGTCGTAGTCCAGGGGGAGGTCGTCCAGGCAGTCTGCGTTCAGCTAGAAGGAAGAGGAACGGTGTTAGAGAGCTGCCTGTGAGGAAACCGGAGCGTCGAGCAGAACAGTGAGACTCACAGCGATGCCCAGCGCCTTCAGGATGTTCATCTTACACATGGGACACGTGCGGTGGTCCAGCAGCCACGGATCCACGCAGCTCTTATGGAACAAATGTCTGGAAAACAAAGTTTTATTATTTCATGTGGAAAAAGTTCTCTAATGAATTATGATACTAAAAACTGCTGCTTCCCTTCACTGTCACCATGTTTTTTACACGACCGCTGCGCAACAAGGGAGTACTGAAACATGCCTGAGTAAAAATGCTGGTCAGAACGGGAGCAAAAAAACTACAGCCACCTAAACACAAGCAGAATTTCAGTTTCTTAAGTTAGTTTTTAGTCACAAGCCGTTATATAAGCGCTTTAGAAACCTTGGGTTCTGACCACAGCTCTCTATAGACCAGGGGTGTCAAACTCATTCTGGTTGAGGGGCCGCATTCAGCTTAATCTGATCTCAAGAGGGCCACACGAGTTAACTCATTGCAAGATTAAATAGAACTAATAAATGTGGACTTGTTGTTGATTTTTATGTTAAATTAATTTCACTTTACACAATATATTATGAATAACCTCAGCGTTTTTAAGAAAAGTATGTGCAATTTCAACAATACTTTTACTCAGTTAAACATTTACTTGTGCATTATGCATAAGAACTGATCACAGTGATTATACAATGTTGAAAAACATTTATTCACATTTTTTGGAACTTAAAAACACTGTCCTGCATGACAAAATACATCAAACAGATAAAAATTAAAAAATGATTAAAATTTTTCCACACCTGAAGCTTAATCTGCTGATTAAAACACAGCGCCCCTCGTGGACAATATAGGAACTGCATATTTTCAATTAAACGAAGTACATGTTTTTTTCAATAAATGTTTTATCATTCTCTTCCTTTTATCTCCTCTTTCTTTCACCTTTTCTTTTTTCTTCTTGTTCTTCCTTTCCTCTCCCACTTCCCCATTGTAGTGGCCATATCATTTGAGATATTCCCCGCATGAATCATAATAAAACTATTCACATTCATAAATCAAGCAGAGCACTATGGCAAAAGCAGTACTGCTCCACTTGTGAAAGTCAAATCTGATGAGCTCTTTTTTGCATTAAGACAACAATTCTTATTGCCACATTGCCAGACAGGACACTGGGGAAAAAAAACAAAAAAAAAAAAAATTATTATTATTTTTTTTTAATAATGATATTGCATTTAGACACCGGGCCGGACTAAATTGTTCGGCGGGCCGGATCCGGCCCGCGGGTCGTATGTTTGACACCCCTGCTATAGAGGATCACCATGAAACGGTTTCCTCCAACCAGTGGATGTCTGGAAGGCGGACTCACCTGCAGGGCAGGATGCGAACCACGTCGTTGGGTTTGTAGCCCTCGATGCAGACGGCGCAGTTGTCAAAGTCGGACTCCGTCTCCTGGTCGCCCTTCCTGATGGTGCGAAGCTGGAGTTTACTGATGGCCTTCTTCGCCGCGTCGCCAAGCCGTCGCTGCAGGCAGGAGCAGACGACGGAGGAGGAGGATTAAATGACAAAATAAAAACCAGAGGAACTGTTGGGTATAGTGAAGGTTTAATCATCTCCTGGCGTTTTACTCAACCAACACGTCATAAGCTAACAAAAGACTCAGTTCTCCTGAACAAATACTCATTTAAAATCACAACGGCAGGCAAATATTGAGGGAATACGATCTTATTTCTTTCCCAAATTAGCAAAAAGGAGATTTTCATTCAAGCAACCATTTAATAAATTTCTCCACAGCATTTGGCTAATTCTTTTTATTTTGAATTCCCATTTTTTGTGTTGCACTTCTGCTTACACTGCAAAAACTCAATTAAAAATAAGTAAAATTTTCTTGAAATTAGTGTATTTGTCCTTAATTTGAGCAAGTAAATAAGATGATATGCCAATGGAACGAGTATTTTGACCCCTAAAATAAGATAATTAGATAAACTGCACTAGAAATAAGACGATGGAGATGAGTTGTTCCGATTTTAAGCGCAAAAATCTTATTCCATCGGCAGATTATTTAAATTTGCTCCTCAAATCAAGGATGAATACACTAATTTCAAGAAAACTTTACTTATTTTTAGTCATGTTTTTGCAGTGATAAACCAGAAAAGCCCTTTTATTACATCATTATTCATAGTTTATTAGTCAGCCTAATACATCCGTTCTTTATTCCTTTATATTCAACATTATGATCTGGGGGGGGAAATATTAACGCTACACAGAGGGAAGAAGGTATTTCAGCATAAACGTGTTAAAAGTATTCAATTCAAATTTCAGTTTATAATCCTTAAATGCTACGTAGTGCAGCTAAGCGTTTCACTTTCTTGCCAATAGACTTACGTGAATATGAGGTCATTCTGTTTTTAGCCAATTTGTCTATAATTAGACAGCTAATTGTTTACTGGGGTGTTTTAAAATATTAGTGATTGTGGAACAAAGTTACCTTTATTTATTTCAAAGTTACCTTTATTTATTTGCACAGTTTCTCTAGTAAACCTTTAATTTAAAACTTCTGTGGTATTTAAACATTAAAATTATATGACAGTTATTTAATCTGAGGTTTAACTGTTAAACGTATGAATGATGGATTTAAAATCAATTCACATTTCTATCATTTATTTCAAATGAAAGAGCTTTAAAAAAAAATCTGGATTGGCTCAAAGTTCACCGCTGTGATTTTTTTTATGGCTATGTTTAATAAGATTGGACAATTAAATAAAATTCACAATTAGTGCACCACAGTGCATCGGTTTTTGGTTAAATGAGGAAAAAATAAAATAAATAAAATCAAAATAGTAATAATAATAACCTACAATATTACCCACTCACTCATATAACAATACATTCAGTAAACATTTAATTTACCAGTTAACATTAATTTGACACAAACATTTAGGAAAACAAAATAAATCAGTTCAATGATCCAATGTTACTGTTTCTAACTACAGAAAATGCCAGCAAACAAAATATTTTATGCATTGAAGTATTTTCAGGCTACAACATCTCCAAGTATCCATAACTTAGATAAAGTCCACAAACCTCTGATGTTATCAGGTCTACATTACAGATTTTCACACATTTTTTAATATTCAGAGATTCTGGTTGTTATTAAACTGCTGTTGCAACAATAAAACATACATTTACTGGTCATGTAGATTAATTGTTTCACTTACGAATGAGCAGAACATCGTCTTCACTTGTTTTATATAAAGATTAGTGAATTTAAATTCCTGGAAATGTGTCATTCCATTTAAATGCATAAATCCTACAAACTAAATGTTATTTCCAGAATCATCATTTGGTTTCTTGTTTTAGCAATAAAATCCATTATGTGAACCTGTAACTATTATATCATAAGAATCCCAAAATATTCTGAAAATGAACATCTTTCCAATATTTTTTACTTATTATGTTAACATTTAATTGTGATATGAGAAGCTGAAGTTTTACGTATTAGACGAGCCTCTATTTTTAATTTATTAAGCAAGTTTCTCTCTTTTTACCCCCTTTAAAAAAAAAAAAAAAAAAAGCAATAATAAACGTGCTGGTAGGATGAAAATCCCAGATCTCACTGAGGAAAGAAACAACACAACTGAAGTCACTGGCCGCCATCTTGCTACTCCCTACTCTCACAGAATCCCACAGGATTTGGTTGCAACAACAAGCAGTTTTCTGGCTGAGTGAAAACGTTTCACAGGTAATTCTACAGTCAGTGGATGTACTAACACTATTAAGTACTAGGAAATTAGTTGCTGAAATATTTTACATATTATTCATATTAAATATATAAATATGTATATATAAGTATGTGTATATGTATATATGTATATATATGTATATACATATGTAAATATATGTTTTTGTATATTGTTATTTATATATTTATAAATGTTAAACATATATATTTAAATGAATAAAATGCAAAATATTTCAGCACATGATTTTCTCAGTACTTGATATTTTTAGAACATAACATAAAAGTATATGGCATTTGACATTTTAAAAGTCTTAAGCCCCCCCTGAACATGAGAAAATCCTCGTTATTCGATGCTGTAGCGCACATCTTCCCTTGTTACTGGGGGGAAATAGGGAGTACCAATATGGCGGCTGCTGGCTTCACAGCGACTCGTTCAAACAGACGGCGATTAGCACTCCAGTGGATAATATAGCTCAGGCGTCGCCCCACTGGTGCCTGCGGTCCGGTACCTGGTTGCGGTCCCGCGCGTTGGCGTATCTGAACCTCTGGATGTAGTAGAAGACGAGCCAGGCCAGCGAGATGATCATCAGCACGATGAAGGAGATGGACACGAACACCACCGACGTCCGGCTCACGTACTTCTGCAGGTTCCTGGTCCCGATGGTGATGGTCATGGTCACCGTGATGTTGCGCTCCAGCAGCGCCACCACCTCCCGGCCCTTTGGCTCCGGGATCATGATGGCCACCACCTCACCGGCCCCTGCACCTGAGACGAGAAGACCCCGTGTGACTGGTTGCTTCTCAGCCTGCAACCCGGAGAACCAGGAAGAAGCGTCCATCACAGCAGGAGAACTACAGCTGAACATAAATGGATTTAACGTATTCCTAATGTTGCACCAAGTAGTTTCCCACCAGTCATAAAGCTCCAGCAGATTAATCAGGAGGACGAAGGCCATGTTGGCAGCGTTCAGCACGATAATTCAATAACGATATACATCGATAAATAAACGTATATCGATGATAGAAAAAAAAAAGGGTCAATAAGAAGTTCAATAAAATAACAGTTTTTTCCTTTCTTTTACATTCTAGCCTATCATGTAGGTTAATATTACAGTCATTACATCCTCCCAACCAATCAATGCAGACCCAGAGCACGCATTATTTTTTCTTTTTCTTTTTTTTTTTTTTAAAAACTTGCAGTTCTGGTAAAAAGTTTGAATTTAGTGCTTGTTTTCTGTATCTAAAAATAAGTCATTAAGCAACAGCATAAAATGGCCAGGGCTGCACTTAAAATCTATGTTTTGAATTTGCTGATAATCATTGATAATCAATCATCTATCATCTATTTCTATTTTATCGATATACTTTTTTTTTTTCGTTCAGCCCTAAGCCTGAATGACGATCCTGCAAACTGGGCGACAATCAGGCAAATTAAAATAATCCCCAGATTCCTGGACACTGAAAAATAAACTGGATAGTAGGGCTGAACGATTTTGGAAAATAATTTAATTGCGAAATAAAAAAAAAAAAAAAAAAAATTGCAATATTAATAATAATTTAATAATTTAAGAATAATTTAATCCTTGTTGAACATAAAGTCCAACCAACAAGCAAGTCTATGTATTAATCTGATTGACCTGTACTTAAAGGCATACTATGCAACATTTTTCTGTTAATTAATGTGTTCCATATCGTTTTGGATGATTAAATGAGTCATTTCAGGTCGAACAAAGGTTTTCTCGGCCGCCCTGGGGGTCTGTGGGGGAAATACCGCACTAGCAATTGCAGGAGCCCTCGGCCCGCACCCACAGAAGTCTTGCTTAATGGCGAGAACTCCATGTGTTTTTGCCCTGCCATTCACTATATGCACGCGCGAAAGCAACAACAAAGAACCGCGTGTTAACGTCAAATAAACATGCAAGCATATCGAGTTTATTATTATTATTATTTTATTTTTATTTTTTTTGCTTTTTTTATGTCTGCGAGACGCTACTGCGGCGAGGCGGCGGCCGCGGCGACGGTAGCTTCTCGCCAACATAAAAAAATATATATATATAATAATATAATAAAATAATAATAATAATAATAATAATAATAATAATAATAATAAAACTGGCGAGGCGGCCTCCGCGCCAAGATAGCGCTGCGGGAAGCTTGATGTTCATACTTTCACTGTGTTAGTCATTGTTTGTACTGCCGTTTTTTCCACTTTTCGTTGTGTTCACCTGTCTGCTAAGCTCAAAACAACCGCGCCTGGCTTGCATCAGCAACAGCTGTGCATCTTTATGACAGTGCACTTTTACTTTCGCCCTCTGGGGGGAGCCTCGCTGGAAAATCAACCCCGGTTGCATAGTATACCTTTAATGCTATGTATGATTATATAAACTCTAAAACAAGTAAAAAAGTTAGATTTTCTCACTGCTGCAACTGTCTTCCCTTTCATGTGGAGGCAAACCCACTTCAAACATTTTACACCTAAAGGGCGTGTCTAATTCCCTAATTGTTACATAGTCAAAAATTGCAGACCTCTGCGACTTGGAAATTGCGTTTTTTAAAATTGCGATTATACTGAAAATGCGATTAATTGTTCACCCCTACTGGATAGTCAGATTTGCTGCACATTTTTTATTTTTCGTGTCTTAATTCCCCAACTACCCCCGATGAAGCAGACAGTTTCTCTGACCTTTCTAAACAGGCGAGGCTTTAAAAAAAAACGAGTAAAAAGACGAGTGGAGGGGACGGACTACTAGCTACGCTCCTCCATCTTGAAATTGACATTTCCTCCCAGACAGACAGACGCCTGATCCACGCCTCAGCAACAGACGGGGTTAAATAAATCTGTTCTAATGCTAACATCATATCTACGTTTGGTCTGAGACTTACCACATGTTTAGTTATTAGTCTTTTAAGTCCAAATCAGAGATTTTTCTCTGGTTTTCTCAACTCAAAGCTGTTTTCTTTCACGTTATTGAAGCAGAAAACGACCCTTGAGCTGGAAACAGCTTTAAACATTACACACACAACGCACACATAACAATTACATGTCAAACTAAAAGTGCACTGAATACCAACTCTTCAATCAAAATACTTATTCCAGACCGTTAAGCATTAACAATGTTCATTTATTTAAACGCACAATTAAAAACAAGTTTGTTTGGATTCTAAAAGGCGGCAGCTGGCGAGGAGCAGAATATTTTAAAGCTTTTTTTTTTTTCCTGGGAAATAACTTCCTGTACGTCAGCGAGGAGGAAAGGTGTTGATATGAGGGCGGGACATAAATGAGGGATTATAAAATTATTTAATCGAGGACCAAAAGCAAAAACTCACTGAATCTGAATTTTAAAGCTTGTAAAGCATCTTAAAAGGTGTTTAAGCTCAGCGACGAGGCCTCCGTCTGAATGATGCCGCTGTTAAGACTAAAGCAACAGATGAAAGGCATTATGTAGCATTAATGAACCCAGAACGCCTGGTTCTGAAGAACAAACTGAGCTTTAGCTTCATTTTTCCATATCGGCCGACCCAGAGCCTCCAGGCCGACCATCTACTGCAAAGGCAGGATAAAAAACCTGGTTTCGAACCGACAACCTGGGTTTTGGTCGGCATTGCCCTTGAGATGAAAACCCAAACGGCGCTGCCACTAAGGTGTGAGCTCATGAGACAAGCCACTTCCTGTCAGTCAGCTGCCAGCAGCGTCGCTCGTATGTGTTTTTTTAAACTGATCTGTTTCTAATTGGTTCTTTCACTTTGGATCTCCAGCTTCTTATAACAAGAGGATTTAGAATAAAAAAATAAAAAAAAACACAGTGAGTCACGCTCAGGTGTTTAATGTGGGCCATCCGGGTCACCAGGCTAATTTCCACCCAGTGTTGTTGTGTCTAAATGTTTACATTTATATCACGATGTGTCTTTGTTGGAGGTTTTTAACTGAACACATAAACTAAACTAAACTAATAACGTTTCCATTACTTTCTCACTTCACCTCAACCTGACACAGATTGCGGTCATAAACCCGTTTACTGATCCAATAGCAGCTTGAGCCTGACGCATCCCCATGTCGCCATGATGACCACAACTAAAAATACTCTTTATGAGCCGACGTGGTGGGAGATGCGTGGACTGGCCTGGTTTCCCTCCAGCGGACCGATCGCCGTCAGGATTCAGCCTCGACAAGAGATTATGTAAGTCTCTCTGAGGACTAGTCGCTGGATTTCTATAATCCTGCAGCAGGTATTACGGCACATCCTCTCTGACTGCCTGCAGCTGAGCTGCAGATATGGAAAACCAGTTTAATATTAAAAACAATGTATGGAAAACCGGTTTAATATTAAAAACAATGTATGGAAAACTGGTTTAGTGTTAAATATGACTGTATAAAGCCCTAGTTTAATAATAAAAACAACTTTATAGAAAACCGGTTTAATATTAAAAACAATGTATGGAAAACTGGTTTAATATTAAAAAGAACTGTATGGAAAACTGGTTTAGTTTTAAATATAACTGTATGAAGCCCTAGTTTAATATTAAAAAACAACCGTATGGAAAACTGCTTTAGTTTTAAATATAACTATAAAGCCCTAGTTTAATATTAAAAACAACTGTATGGAAAACTAATTTAGTATTAAATATAACTATAAAGCCCTAGTTTAATATTAAAAAACAACCGTATGGAAAACTGCTTTAGTTTTAAATATAACTATAAAGCCCTAGTTTAATATTAGAAACAACTGTATGGACAACTAGTTTAGTATTAAATATAAGTATAAAGCCTTAGTTTAATATTAAAAAACTACTGTATAGAAAACTAGTTTAGTATTAAATATTACTATAAAGCCCTAGTTTAATATTAGAAACAACTGTATGGAAAACTGGTTTAGTCCTAAACAAATGTGTTTTGTGTTTTGACTGCATTCGACTGCACTAATTAAATAGTCAAATGCATTTTTGTTTCCAGCTGCTTTTTCCTACTTGCTTTTTTTCCTGTATTTTAATCATGTAAAGCACTTTGTATTGTCTGTGTACAGAATTGTGCTATATAAATAAATTTGCCTTGCCTAGTGTTAAATATAACTATAAAGCTGTAGTTTAATATAAAAAACAACTGTATGGAAAACTGGTTTAGTATATATACGTAAGGAGCCCCGGTTTAACATAAAACAAATACATATATATTATATATGCATATATTAAGCCCCTCAAAAATGTTGTTTAGTAGGGGTGTAACAATACATCGATCCACACTGATATGTTAATTTGATGATTAATGATTCAATTAAATCGATGCAATAAATATCGTTCCATATAGTCATTTTTAAGATGCGCCTTTATGTTTAAATCCCCCCTGAACGAGACTATAGAGAACTGGTGATTTATTATTATTAATATTTAAAAATTAGAAGAATGTTGTTTTTGATTTAAATGCTTGATACCTGTAATACCTCAGAAATAAAATACTCAAATCATGTTTGAGGTTCTTGTGGGTTATTATCAATGTTGCAGCCTATCGATCACAAATTGTATTGTATCTTAATGGACTTCGATATATCGGCAAACATCGTATCGTTATCCAAACAAATCGATATAACATCGTATCGTGATAAACCTGGTAATTTACACCCCTACTGGTTATTACCGCAACATTTCTGGTTTTCCTCATTCAATTACTCCTCGTCCTGAATCCTGCAGCTCCTGAGGTCCTCAGATGTAGATGTGATGTCATTTTCAGCTTTGATTTAAAAATCCGGCCAGTAACTGAGAAAGAGACGCCAACGTGCTGAACTCTAATCTGACCTCAAAAGCAGCAACGTTTGCAGACCTGCAGCTGCAGACTAAAGTCTACAGATGACCAGGAAAGCCAAGCTCAGATAGAGCCAACATTTTCCACAGGAATAGACAGAGAGCGTGATCAGGCCTGATTTTAAATTAAATTATATCGATAACTAAGACTGACCACATATGATTAATTTAACTCTTTCAACGGCTGTAAACGCAGCCCAATGCTCTTCATTTTGGATCCTATGATCGAGGCCCCTAAAGTCAATTTAAGTCATGACATATATTTAAAGTCATCTGATTTTTCTGTTAGAAAAACATCTTTAAGGGGAGAAAATCTTCATGCATTCCTGCAGAATTTTAAGGCCTAATTTATCAATTTCACAAGCTGTCATTTGATGGAGTTCTGAAACCTTTCAAAGTTCACATTAGCAATACCCTCAGGAAGCCATTCTCTACGAATAGACATTTAGACTGTTAAGATTAATAGTTTTAAATAGCAAAAGGGGAAGTTAAACTTAAAAAAAGGGGAAGTTTTAAAAATAAATCTTGCAGACAAAGCATTTGGCACAAAGGCCAGGGTTGCAACGATTCTCCCCCACCAAGTCAAAACCCTCTGCAGCTGCTCGCTCTGCGGCTAAAAACAGACTTCGTCTCTGCAGCTGATGAACGCAACGCCTTCCAGTCCTGAACGTCTGAGCAGAAAATCCAATCTGTTGGCCGTGCCTCGGCCGTTTCTGATTTAAATCTGAGGTTTACCTTGTGACTGGGGCCTGACTCTGCACAAAACACATCCTAATGTAACCCCAAATAGTGGGGGGGGGGGGGGGGGGGAATGCCCCCAGAGGGAGGTTTGTCTCCACAGTTAAACAGCTGCTAAAGCAAATGATCAACAGGGAACGCAACGACAGCATGAAGGTTTGCACACAGGAATGTGCAACCAAGTCTTAACGAGTGTGAAGCAAATGGGCACCTGCAGACAGATAGTTTGAGGGAAACCTGTAATTAGAAACAGGCAACACTGAAGGGATGCTCACCCTGGAGTTTATGTACATTTTTAGCAATAATTTAAACCAAATGAGGTGGAAGACATTTCCCTAAGCAGGGAAATTCAAGTCAGGAGAGTTAAAGGTTTCTAGATTATACTGCTGTACGCTGTTAGAGTGAATATTTTGATATAATCAACTAGGAACGGACGATAATTCAATAACAATATATATTGATTGACAGACGTGTGGTACAAAAGGGGACAATAACAATAGAAGAACAGTTTTTCTTTCTTTTACATTCTAGCCTATAATGTAGGTTAATACTAGCCATTACATCCAGCCAGCCAATCACAGACACAGGAACGTCTCCAAGCTCCGCCCCCTTCACAGAGTTCAGAGATCACCTTTTATCTCTTTTTTTTAACCTTGCAGTTTTGTTAAAATGTTGCTTGAATAAAGGGTTTAGTTTTGTTCTTAATCTTAAAATAGGTCATTAAACAACAGCATAAAAGCCAATCATTATTTCTACTTTATCATTATGCTTTTTTTTTTTTTTTTTTACATGATCTACTCCTAGTATTAACATTTATCTCTTCTCTGTGCTTTCAGTGTTCACTTGAATAAAAGACTTAACTAAAGCGATCAACAAGTGCGTCAAGTATAGACTGATAACTCTCTATGGAGTGTGAAGATAATTTCAAATTCTTTCTCTTTAAAGTTATGGAGCACCTCAGGGCTGACTGTTAGACACTTCTTTTTTTTTTAGTGTGCCAGTCGAACCTTCAAAACTGGGTCTATGAACTGTTGTTAAAGCTGGTGTGGGACGTTTTGAGACAACCGTGGACTTAGCCTGAAAATCTGAACACAAACACCTTCCAGGTCCGTCGTCGTTGCTCCATGCTGTGCTCCTCTGATGTCTTTGTTTTCTGAGCAGGTGGCACTTAAGAAATTGGCCATTTTCCTGTAAAGCACGTCGTTTTGTCTGCACAGCTGTAAATTCCGCTATAGATTCCCAACAGATTAATCACCAGGTCGGCTAAAACAGTGCTTTTCAAAAATCATGCAAAAATAAAAGTCTAAGGAAACCCAGCGGGTTGCATCAAGTCTCTCCAAGCAGCATTCACTCCTCCTGAAAGAGCGTAGAGCCACAGTGGACAGTTGTCTGCATTGTTGATGGCTTTGCAGCAATCCCTCATACTGAGCATGCATGAAGCGACAGTGGAAAGGAAAACCCCCCTTTAACAGTGAGGAAAACCTCTAGAAGAACCAGAACCAGAATGAACGCTCATCTGCCTCGACCCACTGGGGCTTAGAGAAGACAGAGCAGAGACACAGAAAGCACAGAAGCTCACATTGACCCAGGAGTACTTTCTATGTCAGATGGTAATAGTGGATGATCTGCCTTCTCTGGATGATGTCACAGCTAACAGAACGCCAGACCAGGTGTACCTACTATGGAGAAAAAAAAATGACAGAACAAAAAGTTAAAGGTCGAACTAACAACAAACAATGCAGATTGTAGAGCAGTAGGAGAACTCAGTAGAGTGAGAAAAATAGGCCCTGATGTCCTCCAGCAGCCTAAGCCTATAGCAGCATAACTACAGAGGTAGCTCAGGGTAACATGAGCCACTCTAACTATAAGCTTTGTTAAAAAGGAAAGTTTTAAGATTAGTCTTAAAAGTAGACAGGGTGTCTGCCTCACGGACCAAAACTGGGAGTTGGTTCCACAGGAGAGGAGCCTGATAGCTAAAGGATCTGCCTCCCATTCTACTTTTAGAGACTCTAGGAACCACCAGCAGACCTGCAGTCTGAGAGCGAAGTGCTCTGTTAGGAACATACGGGGTAATCAGAGCTCTGATATATGATGGAGTTTGATTATTAAGGCCTTTACACGTTAGAAGAAGAATTTTAAATTCTATTCTTGATTTAACAGGAAGCCAATGAAGGGAAGCTAAAATTGGAGAAATATGATCCCTCTTGTTGATTTTCATCAGAACTCTTGCTGCAGCATTTTGGATCAGCTGAAGACTTCAAACTGCCTTTTATGGACTAATTCATTATCATAAATTATAACTTGTATTAATAAATCATATTGAGTTGACAGACTCTGGGGACTTAAAACTGAGCTTTGAGGCTCTTGGCTGACTGGGCACTGAAATGCATTCTCTCTTTTGCAACAACCTACTAGTGTGAATCTGGCCTTTCGGCTCAAAACTAAACATATAAGACATTTACATTTTGGTCAATGACCTGCGCATGTTAACGACAGATGTTAAGCCCCAGATGCTATCAATTCTAGCTAATGCTAAACATGCTAAACAAATGTAATGGCAGTGACTAAAAGTAAGAAAAGCATCTGTAAAGTGGATTTTTCCTGGCATATTTTGTATTATGGTTTGTGGGTTTGTAAAGGGGGCCATGAAAAGCCTGAGGCTCATTTTCCAGGGGACCCTGTACGTATGAAGCAGATAGTTTGGTGGCTACTGTGTTACGGTTTTACGTTACGAGCTCCCGTCTCTGTCAACCTTTCAGGAAAAACAAATATTGAGAAAGCTGAGACGCGGCTGCTGGTCGTTTGCTCGGCGGTGTTTGCTCCATGTGGGGACTGGCAGAGCACAAGCTGGATCAATTCCCTGGAGGCCAACGTTGAACTCACATTGACTGAACAAAATAACACAAACATTGATCGGTGCCGACCTAAAAATACTCCCCTGGGATCGATATTGCTCCCGTATGACCGCGAGGTCCCTCGCAGCAGTTATATAAACCCAAACTTTTGAACCGGTCCCAATTTAAAGGCCGACTCTGAGGCCGTCTGCTGTGGCCGCAAAAATCCAATCACAAGTTTTTCAGCTTCAGTTTTTAACTCCACGTTTGCAGAAGTTAGCGCTTTAGATGCTTCTCTGTTGAGGAACTGCTGATTTGTACAAAACCCCCAAGGAAGGTTTCTTATTTTAACCGAATAAAAACAGAAAAACCTGATTCGGTAAAATCCTTAAACTACTTGTGGTACAACTGAGGTCTGATAATAACTGGGGCTGAACAATTATTTGCATTTTTTAATTAATCGCGATTTAAAAAAACGCAATTTCCAAATCGCAGAGTCTGCAATTTTTGGCTATGTAACAATTAGGGAATTAGACACGTCCATTAGGTGTTGTTAAAATGTTTAAAGTGGGTTTGCCTCCACATGGAAGGGAAGACAGTTACAGCAGTGAGATAATCTAATTTTATTTCTTGTTTTAGAGTTTATATAAATCATACATAGCATTAAGTACAGGTCAATCAGTTTAATACATAGACTGGTTTGTTGGTTGCACTTTATCTTCAACAAGGACCAATGTCCAAATCAACTAAAAGCTGTTCTCTTGAATAATATTCTGATTAATAGAAACATTAAAAATCTTGTTTTAAATAGTCCTTGTTTACAAACATCTTTATTTAGAAGCCATTTTTGTTGCTTGTGGTTAACGCAGAGAAAAGTCAAAATTGCAATTTTGGTTGAAATATATTGTAGGCAGAACGCAATCATTTCTGCTCTGAGTTTAGATGCTGCGGGTCTTTTAGCAACTAATCTGCACAGCGAGGAAACAAATTGATTTGTTGTTTGTATATGTTTAAAAAGACATGATAAATTAAATTGGAAAAAAAAAAAAATCGCATTAAATCGCAATATTAAGAAAAAAAGTCGTAATTAGATTATTTTCCAAAATCGTTAAGCCCTAATAACGGTTTATTTAACCTTACAGTAGACTTTAAGAATAAGTTCTGTCCTTTTTCTTTACACATCTTTCATCATTTTAAACAACAAATCAGATAAACACGCTCCTGCCCACGCAGTAATGAGATACAACAGCTTTATAATGAACAACTTTGATTGAGTTTTCTAAATCTGCTTCATTTTAGCAGTGATCCAATAGAGATGGGAATTGGACCGTTTCCCCGAATCGGCTCTGGGTCTGAGTCTTATTTTCCAGTGCTTATTAAATTCAGTTCCCTTTTATTTATATAACGCCAATTCACAACACATCCTGTCAAGGCTCTTCACAAAGACGATGTAATCAGTCATCCAGAAGGTTTTCTGTCTAAGGGAACCCATCAGAACTCAAACAACAATATATCAGCTGATGACTTTTGCACTGAGCTGAGGAAAAGGTCCGGTGGAGGTCAGAGATTTACGCTCTGATGCATAAATTATATAATCTTGTAATCCCTTCATTTGCTGTTGGATTCAAAACTACTAGTTCTTCCAACAAATGTGCCACGCTTTTGTTTTGTTTTTCCTTTGGTGGTCAGAGTTTCTTCCATTTAATTGCTGGAACAAATAAAAAAAAAGTATTTTAACAAAGCAGTTTGTTTGGGTAATCCTCGGGGGAAAAAATCTTTATCATTAGCCGCTCCGGCCTGAAAGAAAAGCAGCCGGAGATGTTGGTCGCTAAAAGTCCGATCGGAACGTCTCCAGTTTTCATTAAAGCCTCTTTATGAGGCTGAGGTTAAGTAAACTTTCTGAGAATAAAAACATAATTTAACACTAAGATTAATGGCTGCAGCTCTCCATGGTGTTCATATCAGGGATGCACCAATCAGGTTTCTACACTCCGGGTCCCGGTTCTTTACTGGTTCTGCTCAGTTTGCTTCATCTTCTAACCCACATGTGTCAAACTCAAGGCCCGCGGGCCGAATCTGGCCCACCAAGGCCATTTATCCGGCCCTTCAGAGCCAAGAAAGGCATATCATGGCATAAAGTAGAGGCATAAATCCTTTTAAAGTGTATAAAGTGGCTAAAACTGGGCCTCCTGTAGCAAATGTTGATTTTTTTTTTTACTGTGTATTAACAGCATCCTGTCGTTATATATTACTTTCCCTAAAACACATTAAAACCCAGAAATGTCCAAAAAGAGAAGAAGTGATGCAGAATGATGAGTTTAAACTGTAACTCCCCCCAATATCAACTTTTATGCAGATAAACTGTATAAACTGGACCTAAAGTGGTACTTTTATGTAACTGTGCATTGTTTTATATTTTTAAAGGTAAATTAAATTAAATGTGTAACCGGCCCTTTTAATGATTTCATGATGCCAAAGTGGCCCAGTGTAGAAATGAGTCTGACAGCCCTGTTCTAACCTCTGTGGTTCTGGTTGTTTGATTCCTGACCTTTTTATGGTAATAAAAACAGACCGTACATCAAATCACATCAACTTCATGGACGTTTCTTCTCTGCCCGTCTACATGTTAAAACTTTGTACCGTATTGTTTGGACCATAAGGCGCAGTAAATATTCTTCCCTAGTGTGTAATATCACTCCTTAACGTCTACAGCTCTCTGTCTTTTATATTGAATTAACTTACTTGGTTTATTGTTGCTAGCGCGTCCTTACATGAATGCACTCTTAGTTTAGACATTACAGTCAGGCAGTCTGGTAGACAGCTCAGGGGTCCTTAGCTAGTGACACAGTGTACCGTAATGCTTTGAATATCCATAGAGCGGAGAGTCTTGGTTGCTAACCAAAGTCATATTTATACATTTTAACAATTTATAGAGCTTATTGTACCAAATATAAATCAGTCAGTAAGCACAACGGTAATCATATATAAGGCACACCATCAATTTATGAGAAGATTTAAGGATTTTAGGTGCACTTTATAGTCCAAAACATACAGTAATCCAAATGATTGTGTCTAAACTAAACCTGCTTCTATTTAGGCACCAGAAAAACAACCCAGAGGATTTCCCTTCAGTAAGATATGAAAGCAGCACGCTGTAACAAAACCTTTATCTGTTTGTGTCAAGAAGCGAAACCTCCCAGTTTCACGCTATCAGGACAAGAATTTAAAAACAACAACCCAAACTGGACAGCACTGCAAAAAAAGGAACTAAAAGTAAGTAATATTTTCTTGAAATTGCTTTTTTTCCCCTTTATTTGAGCAGCTAAATAAGACTATTTGCCAACGGGATGAGTATTTTTACCCCTAAAATAAGATAATTAGATATCCTCTACTTGAAATAAGATGGAGATGAATTGTTCTTATTTTAAGAGCAAAAATCTTATTCCATTGGCAAATTTAACTGATCAAGTAAAGGAAAAATACACATTTCAAGAACATTTTACTTACTTTTAGTTCCTTTTTTGCTGTGAAATAGCCGACCGTCTTTCTGGTGAGCATGGACACGTGCAGGTTTAATGCCCACATCCTGCCGTGTCTCAAGAAAACTAAAACCTTAAACTGTAGGAGGAGAAAACATTTTAGCGGTGAGGTTTCTGAACCGCGTTACACCTCGATAGCAGCGGCAGAAATGCTGCATTCCTCACAGATACGACCAGCCCAGAGAAACAATCATGTGTTTAGTGATGAAGCTCCAGATCTTAGGGAGACTCAACCTTTACTTCTAAGCACCCCTAAAACACACAAACTATTTTTGCTAACTTAAAGTCAATAAATGAAAAAAATTAATTAAAAAAAGGAGAAATAAAGTGATCACATCTCTTGGTTTATTAAACTCCCAGTGCCTTATGGAGCGCAGAAGTTGTTGCATTTATAGGCTGAAAAAGGTGAGTTTTAAGTAGCTGAGCTGCAAAAACTGAGAAATTTGTCAAATTCAGTGACTGACTGGGCTGGTAATAATTTAACAAACGTCTTATTTGACTAAATATTTGCTGATTCGGCTGATGAAATAACATTTAATGCAACAATCTAAGATTATTTTTGTCAATATTGGAAAAACAATGAATGGTCAGATGTGCTTATTGTAAACATAAAAACTCAAGGTGCCGTATAGGGCTGCAGATATCGATTATTTTAGTGATTGATTAATCTGTTGATTATTTTTTTAGTTTGTCAGTGAATCTAAAACGAGAAACTCTTGGTAAATTACAAACCTCTATAATATATCTGTTTTTGGCAAAACACTAGAAACCAGAACAAGGGCATTTGCTAATTAATTAATCTGTTTTTTTTTATTAATAGATTAACAATCAGACAACAAAAGGTGCTTAATAGGAGATTATTTTTATTTTTTACAGAACTTTAACCAAGCGAAGCTAAAAAAACGTCACTTGGGGAGTTCTGGATGGAGAATATCTACAGATATGGAAAGGTTTTCATCATAAATGAAAAATGTATAATTTCTTATGTCGTTGTGGCTTAATTACTGGTCTGAGTTGATTGTTCTTTCAGCAAATGACGCATTTTAGAGTCGGTAGACTCCAGTTAACGATTTGATTACTAAACTAGCTGACGATTAATTCAATAATGGATTAATCCCGATTACTTGTTTCCACCCTAATGCATCGTCAATACAGCTGCTTGGTTTAGCTACTGCTGTCTGTTCGGTACATTAAGCCACGTGTTCCTCCATCTTGGTTTGATACCGGCCGCCACTGTGAGACGTTGAGCATCGGAGCTCACAGATAAAATCCAAATGGCAACAACTGGGAGGTTAAATTGTGAAAATAACTACAAATAAATTAAAAAGTCATAGTTTACATAAGTGCTGAATCAAAGGTTTAATAGATTAACTAAAGCTGTAACATGAGTGAATGCCTGTGAAGATGTGAAACGGTTAACTGAGACACAGGTGCACCATCACTTCCTCATACAGACGGGCGGGCGTGGCCCTCCCTGGACCAATCACAGCCACTTCTGCGTGTGCGCTGGTATGTCACTATTCCAGCTTCAGACGGCATGAAGCAGCTCTGACGTGACGCGTGGGATAAACCGTGGAGACGATGAAGCAGCCAATTCCACGCCGTCTGTTCTCAGGTGGATTAAGAGCGACCGGAACGGACCGGACCGGGTCCACACCCACTGAGTGGTCAAACCCACCAGCCCTCCGTCCTCTCCCACTCAGTACATAAACATCATTAAAGATTAGGTCAACTTCTGAGGAACTGAACGCTGTGATCAATGGTGAAAATCTGTGATTTCTTGTCACAGGGAGTCGCTGCGTCCAAACGCACAAAAGACCCGAGAACGACTTATTAAAACCATTTTCTGTTCACGTATGATCAGCTTTGAGTTAATTGGGGGTTTTCTTTGATTTCCCGCCTTCTGAAGCCACCAACAGAATGTATTCTGGATATCTGAGCACTTGCTGTAATTAGTAGCGTCCATATTAGACGGGCTGGTCTCCTGGCAGGGACCTGATTTTAAAGACGGTGTGTAGATCTAATTCTGGTTAAGCTGCTCCAGTCGTTTAGTGCCGCTTGGTTCTGATGTGTTTCTGATCGCTGTCCTGCTGGGACAAATATTGATGAATAATATTGATTGATTGATTAATTGATTGATTGATTGATTGATGACAGGCAGCAGCACAGCCCCTCAGCATGATGCTGCCCCCACCGTGCTTTGATGGACTTTAGACACATGAGATAATCTAACGACTCAGGCTCCGCAGATTAAGATCCATGACCCAGATTATTCCGCATAATATGAATTAAGATGGAAACAAACAGGAAAGACTACATCACCGATCAATAGAAAGACTCATTAACAAGCTCTAACTATCCTGAATGTAGCTCCTACCGTCACTGCAGTATTCAACAAAATATCAGTACTTATGGAGGGGAAACAGGATAAAATCCTTGGATATTTAATTGGTGTTTAAATGTTGCTACTTGACTGAATTTATTTCATTAAACAAAGTCAGAATGTGTCAACAAGAGCTTTAACTAAGCGCCCCGTCAGAATCGTGTCTTTGGAGAGTCAACCTGCACCGCCCGCATCTAACGCCATCAAACGGTGGCTGGCAGCTAATTGAATAAGAAATTTCAGGGGGGGGGGGGTCTAACCTGACGCCGCCAGATAGATTTGCTTCGCATATCCATCTGGAAACCTTCCGTTGAAGTAATTTTGGGAAGGGGCGAAAATACTGGTTAGCTGATTGGCCTATGTTGGTGATAGACGGGCCAAATAAACCAATCAGATCAACGAAGCATATGACGTACTCGTCAACATGCTTCGTCGTGAGCGACGACGAAAACACAACCACAAGCCAAGCTACTCTTGCTGCTGCAGGTAAAGGCTCGTTAGCTCAGCAAAGAAATATTCTGTAATTCCGATAAAACTTGCTCGATAGCCAAGCTAACGCTAGTTTCATCGGCTGAAGCCGCCATGTTCTTTAGACTGAACTGTCGCGCTTCTCGTTGCGTCACACCTCAACCCGCCTCAAAGCCAACGCTGATTGGACGTTCGTTTGGTGAACGGCTCCAAATTTTCTTTAACGGAGAGTAGCCAGACTGATCTGCGAGTGAAACCTTGAAAGCTCGCGAGATCAGGATGGTCTCACGAGGCTAGTTAGGATCTAAGTTGATCCTAACTAGAAGGTGCGGACTGGGAAGCTTCAGGCCAGAATTACGCTACCAGCTTGTTAATTGCTACAAAAACGCCCTGCGCGGCATTTCTCCAAATAGAGAGCCTGTATGAATTTATATGAGCCTGTGTGAATAATTTCAACTCTGTGATGGCTGGAGAAAATCTGGAATAAACCATTTAAACTAGGGCTGAACGATTTTGGAAAATAATCTAATTGCGATTTTTTTCTTAATATTGCGATTTAATGCGATTTTTTCCCCCAGTTTAATTTATCATGTCTTTTTAAACATATACAAACAACAAATTATTTTGTTTCCTTGCTGTGCAAATTAGTTGCTAAAAGACCCGCAGCATCTAAACTCAGAGCAGAAATGATTGCGTTCTGCCTACAATATATTTCAACTAAAATTGCAATTTTGACTTTTCTCTGCGTTAACCACAAGAAACAAAAATGGCATCTAAATAAAGACGTTTGTAAACAAGGACTATTTAAAACAAGAACTTTTAATGTTTCTATTAATCAGAATATTATTCAAGAGAACAGCTTTTAGTTGATTTGGACGTCAATCCTTGTTGAACATAAAGTGCAACCAACAAGCAAGTCTATGTATTAAACTGATTGACCTCTACTTAATGCTATGTATGATTATACAAACTCTAAAACAAGTAATAAAATTAGATTATCTCACTGCTGCAACTGTCTTCCCTTCCATGTGGAGGCAAACCCACTTTAAACATTTTACCAACACCTAATGGATGCGTTCTGATTCCCTAATTGTTACAGAGCCAAAAATTGCAGACTATGCGATTTGGAAATTGCGTTTTTTAAAATTGCGATTATATTGAAAATGCGATTAATTGTTCAGCCCTAGTTTAAACTATAAATTAGTCACTGAAGTAGAATTTCAACTTTGAGAAGCCGCAGCTTGACTAAATCGTTATAAGCCATGAGCGACTATGAAAGTCGTGCGGTGCGGTGGGGGGGGGGGGGGGGGGGGGGGGGTTGGGGTCTGCCCGCCGCGCCTCATAAACCACAGATCTCTGCCTCGACACCGGAGAGACGGGCGGCCAGGCTGATGGGGAGCGTCTGCAGAGAACAGAGCCGGACATTCATGGCGCGCCGACCTGATGCCAGCGAGGGACCAGCTGTGTAAACACTGCCTGCTGGGAGAGGTCAGAGGTCAGGGCCTGCAGGTAGCAGCTTCTGGTCTCCGCAGCGGCAACTATAACAACCCTGAGAGCAATCCTGCTTTTATAAAATTAAATAAAACATCCTGATTACTGCAAACTGCACCAACAATAAAGACCTAAATTTAAGTTACAGGTTTAAGCTTTTAGAAATGCTGAAATGAGCGCAACAATCCATCGCTTGGATGGATGTGACTAATTCACTGATTCTCTGAAGCCGACTCAGCGTGTTTTTTAAACCAAATTAGGAAATATTTTAAAAAGAAGGAAAGAAAAAAGTTGCTTAATCATAGAGTTTTTCTTCTAACCTACAAGAATTATAAATCATGCGTGAGCAAAGATGCGTCACGTACTGGAAGCGCTGAGCAAACACGATTTTTCGGAAACCCCTGAAAGCTTCAACAAAGGGTTTTCTAAATATTGACAAACTATTTACAGCAAGAAATTAGTTTGTGTAAAAACAGGCAGAGAAAGAAAACGCTCAGTTTCCAGTCACCGGGGAAGCAGATCTGATTAAATCTTTTTTCCTTGAGCTGGTCTGAAGCGGCGACAACCGGCCAGCAGAGTCAGAGAGCAAACAGCTGATCAGACGCCATCCTCTGGTTCCTTCTCTAAATATTTAAACATAATAATCAGTTTGGTTACACATAAACACTTTAACATGCAGCTGTGTGTGATCAGAGAACCGCAGCAGGAGAACCACTGATGTTAATGAGGCAGAGAAGCAATGGCAGCAATTTTGTACTTTTTGCATTCTGCCAAAAAGGTAGAGAAACGTGTAAGACGCATATATCGGTTATCACCCACGACAGCGACATAAATATCGGTTATCGCCCACGACAGCGACATAAATATCGGTTATCGCCCACGACAGCGATATAAATATCGGTTATCACCCACGACAGCGATATAAATATCGGTTATCACCCACGACAGTGACATAAATATCGGTTATCGGCGACGACAGTGACATAAATATCGGTTATCGGCCACGACGTGACATAAATGTCGGTTATCGGCGACAACAGTGACATAAATATCGGTTATCGGCCACGACAGCGACATAAATATCGGTTATCGGCCACGACAGCGATATAAATATCGGTTATCACCCACGACAGCGATATAAATATCGGTTATCACCCACGACAGTGACATAAATATCGGTTATCGGCGACGACAGTGACATAAATATCGGTTATCACCCACGACAGTGACATAAATATCGGTTATCGGCGACGACAGTGACATAAATATCGGTTATCGGCCACGACGTGACATAAATGTCGGTTATCGGCCACGACGCGACATAAATATTGATTATCGGCCACGACGTGACATAAATATTGGTTATCGGCCACGACGTGACATAAATGTCGATTATCGGCCACGACGTGACATAAATATCGGTTATCGGCCACGAAGCGACATAAATATCGGTTATCGGCCACGACGCGACATAAATATCGATTATCGGCCACGAAGCGACATAAATATCGATTATCGGCCACGACAGCAACATAAATGTTGGTTATCGGCTCAAATCTGTGCATCCGAACTTGTGACAATTACCTAAAAACATCCTTTACTGCTAAGGATACTAAAAGGGTACCGATATCAATTTAAAGTCCATCTCAGCTAGAACTACAGGCTGTCATGAAAACATCTCGCTAAAACAGACATAGTAAAGGACGACTAAAGCAGAATATGGCATAAAGGCATGCTGAATTAATTAGAAAGGTTTATACATCCTTAATGTGCAGAATATTATCACTTGAGAATTTTACTTTTATAAACATTTTGAGTCCAGTTACCCAATAGATAATTAATAAGCCAGACTAATGCCACGGTTAGCTAGCTAAATGGGTTTTTTTTTTTTTGCTCTAAGCAGGCCTACTGTATTAAAATTAATAACAGTAATGAGTGGCCCCTCCTTTAGTTTCTGCAGCAGATAGCACTTTATAAGAAATGCCTGATTCCTGGCAGGTCACTGTCAAACTCCTACTGACTTTCCCCCACTGAGTGGAGGTTAAACACAGATTTAATTCATTCAGATGACATCCAATGGCTCAAGTTTGGTTGGTTTCAGTCTTTTATTTGGTACTGAGCAAACCTACGTTTAAATTAGGCATCATAAATCGGATAATAAATTCCATAGATGATTAACCTGTCTCACAGTGGACTGGGGAGTATATTTGGAAAAGAATAATTAAATTTAACAATTGTGTCTGGCCACGGTACAGCTGCTGGAGTTCCTCAAGAATAAAAAAACAAACAAACAAACAAACAGTGGAATTAAAGTTCAGTCTCTGTTTTCACAGATTCACAGCTCTACGCTTCATGACGTCCCAGCATCCATGTAGCAGTACACCCCCCCCCCCCCAGCTATAATACTATAAATAATACTACCAAATCACCTTTAAGACACACCATCATAATGAAGATGAATGTCAAAGCAGAGGTCCGTTTAAATTGTATAAAGTGGCTAAAACTGCGCCTCTTGTAGCGAATGTTGATTATTTTTTTAAAACTGTATAGTAACAGCATCCTGCCACTAGATATCAGTTTTCACACAACACATTAAAACCTAGAAATGTCGAGAAAGAGGAAAAAGTGATGCAGAATGATGAGTTTAAAGTGAAACTCGCCCCAATATCAACTTTTTTTGCAGATAAACTGTTCAAATGGGCCTAATGGTGCGACTTTTATGTTACTGTGACGTTCTTTACATTATCATGTAAACTAGAACGAAATTATGAAATCAAAAGTGTCTTCACGATGCTAAAGTGGCCCAGTACGAGTTTGACACCCCTGGTCTAAACGGTCCAGATTTAGTCAGTGTCAACGCTCATGGTGTTCAACCAATCAGGTGTTTCGCCTTCCTCATCTTAAGCCTTGCAGCAGGTATACCTACTTAGATCTGACCACGGAGCGATAAAAGTTATGAGAAACAGCATAAAAGCTTTATTTTAGGAAAACACCAGGGATGAGACTTGAATACAAACCAGGCGTGTTGAGTACCTGAGAATAGAAACAGCCGCAGAGACCTGAAGACTCTTGCTGAGTGGAGCGGCCTGCGGACGTTTCTCCTGGGAGCTTTTCTCCAGATTCCCAGAGGCTGAAAGCGTCAGATTTAAAAGGGCAACGCAGGAAAAGTGTTTTTCCATCTACTTCCTGGATTCCTGGTGATCAGAGAGCAGGGAGGCCTGCAGGAATCGC
Source organism: Fundulus heteroclitus (assembly GCF_011125445.2). NCBI lineage: Eukaryota > Metazoa > Chordata > Actinopteri > Cyprinodontiformes > Fundulidae > Fundulus > Fundulus heteroclitus. The sequence goes on from NC_046374.1 coordinate 34,574,942, forward strand.
CAAAGGACCAACAGCTGTTATCACTAAGAAACGTTTGGATCTGCGGCTGAGGGTCTAAGGACACACGCTGCTGTGCCCTGCCAGTCAGCTGGCTGAACGAAGGCTGTGGAAACTAAATGTTTCTGCTTCAACCTTTGACTAAAGACGGAAATAACAAACAAATGGCACAAGTAACAATAACCTAGCTGCAATTTAAACAAAAATCAATGTTACTTTTTGACCAGCAGTGGCTTTTTTTGGTTAAACGAAAAGCTAAACGATCGTGTTATAAATACATATTTGTTTAAAATCCATGGTCTTAATATCATGAAGCTCTAAAACTGATCATTTCAGTGAACAATATGAAGACAGAAACGATTAACAGCTGAATCAGCGCCTAGAGATCGCTCTGCCTGCGTTAAATAGTAATGTTTGTAAATAAAGTTGTACGTATGACCAAAAGGGCAAAAATGGTATTTTTCTGCATTCGTGAAGCTTAAAAGTTACAGCCTATCAAACTCCAGATGCTTTTATTTTGCTAAACTGGAAATAATATGCTGAATATATCGTCATAAGTGTTCAGTCGTTATATCACGGTGCTGAAACTGTTTGCTAGTATTTCACTGGTGTAATAACGCTCCATTTTCATGCTACGGTAACATTTGGCCAGCTGGACGGAGTCTCAGGGCAGCAGACGATCACGGCGGACATTAAAGATGGCGGCCACAGCGCTAAAGGCCCCAGAGAGACGGAGGCACGGCTGGAAAAAGAGAGGAAGATAAAATAAAGAAAGAAATAAACCGCTACTGGCATTGTCATCGCAATATTTACCCAATATTATGGACTATACTCTAATATTGTTCAAGTTAACCATAAAAAGTGCTGAAAAGGTGTTTAAAAAAAGGATATTTGGTCCTATAGCTGGCAATGAATTCTGCTACTAAGAAAAATAATTAAAAAGGAAATAAGCAGGAAGTGAGGATGGTTTGTAGAGTAAAACTAATAAAAACTGCAGCAACAACTTTGAGGTTCCTGCACCGACTCGACTATCTGTGGCAGACATCGCTGAAGCTCTGGACCAACGGGGCTGATCTGGTGGCAGCGTTCCCCCTTTTGACGAACAGAGGAACGAGACTTTAACGCTGTCGGTGTGACGATAAGACAGTGAACGAGCAGAAACGGTGAAAAAAATCAGCAGGTTTGGGTAGAGCAGCGAGTCTGCAGCCGCTGCGATCGCAGATAAAACAGCGTTTATGCCACGTTTCAGGCTGAAATCCGGACAATTCCTGATGGAAGACACGGAGAAAATCACTTAATGTTGATAATTTTGCTTTAAAAAGGTGGAGCCGCGGCTCGCTGCTGAACCTTTAAAAAAATCGAATGTTAACTGATCTGACATGTGAGGCTAGGCTAGCAGCTCAGGGTTCGGACTGCATCACAAACGAGAAATAAATCGCATCCTTAACGTAGAAAGTCTTTACATTTGTTCTGGTTTTATCTTCCTGATTAGATTATCTGAGCAGCGTCTCACCGGAGGTTCCTCCCCACCGTCCCCACGTGCTTGCTCAGGAGGAGGAATTGCTGCAACCCCGAAGGCCCAAAGCGGTCAGCCGGGCTGCTTCGGATCATAACGTTATAAACTGAGTTCATGGCCGGGTTTGAATGAGAACGTGTGAAACCTAATTTAATTCCCTCTATGTGACGCACGGACTGCCCGGCCTGTTTTCACCTCGACAGCTCAGTTTTCACACCTACAACTTGTTTAGAACCGGTCAATGGCTCCTGAACCGCCTGGATCTACTCATTATTTTATTGTTGTTTAATCCGTTTGGAGGATTTGATTGAATTCGACTTTGTAAAGTACCTTGAATTGAGGCTAAACAAAAAAAAAGAAAAAAAGAAGATGTAAGTTAATCTACAACTTTAATTTAAATTTGATTTACTCATCGTATTTCTCGGTCCAGGAACCAAAGCCATTTCACGGTAAAGCTATGACTGCATTGATCTGATCACATATTTATGCACATATGCTGTATGAACTTCATCCCTAATCCACAGGGTTCAACTTAGCTGCAATTACAGCTTCAACTTCTCAGAGAAGGCGGTCCACGAGGTTCTGGGGTGTTTATGTGAAGTTCTGACCATTATTCCAGAGGCCCATTAGTGAGGTCAGACACTGATGTTGTACGAGAAGGCCTGGCTCTCAGTTTCCACTCTACTTCATGGTATTAGAGCAACGTATCTCTGGTCTCTAATTCTGGTCACCGGTCCATCAGAGGGCAACGCAGAGGCACAACGGACAAACATCCACGCACACACTCACATCCAAGGGCAATTTAGAGGGACCAATGAACCTGAATCATGGTTTTGGGCTGCAGGAGTACCCGGAGAGAACCCATGTATGCACAGGGAGAACATGCAAACCGCACACAGAAAGAACCAGGCCTGGGATTTGGACCCAAGATCATTTGTGCCACGGTACAAGTAACTAAATTACCGGTCTTAAAAGGTGCGTAACCGCGTTATTTGACTATTTTTTTTATTAAATGTACACGTCAGTAGCTCACACTCTAGTTGGATCCAAAGTTTTTTATGAAAGATTATCACGTCCTGCTGGCGCATTAGTTGTTATTTTGGTGTTTTGTGCTTTGTTTTTACTTAATTTGTTAGTAAATAAAGCCTTTCCTGTTTATTTATAACAATAACAGAGGACGTACAACACTGCGTATGGTTATTAGCATCTGCCAGCGAAACAATGAAGAAAGATCCAAGACCCAGTGGAAAAACAAAACACAAAAGAAAACATAAGAGGGAAAAGCCTGGATTGTCTCTGGGAATCCAGTCTAAACGTTGCTGTTCACTGAAGCAGATGTTAAACCTGCCGATGGCTCAGATGTGACGCAGAGTTGACTGACGTGAGTAAATGTTCTGATATGAGGCTCTTAAAGTTGCTGTAGACTGGTTTATTTAATTAATGACGGTTTGTCTTTGATCACACTGAGCTGCTACTTTACTGCGAGGCATTGGAGAGGGTCAGGCTCAGTCCGGCATTATTTAATTAATAATTAAATAAAGATGTATTAATTAAGCAAACCGGCATTATGATAGTTCTGTGATACTGTCACTAGGTGGCGCCACATCTGTTTATATCTACTAACCGTGCCACATGACGGGCTATTTATCCACAAAAAGGACCATCAATACACTATCAAGATGGAGGCTTGGTGTATATAACCTTATTTTATCCTGATCAAACAGTTTTTGGTCATTTTTAAAGCATATTACGTGGCTATACAACTTTAGTCGAACTGATCACTGCAACGGTGTTTTCACGGGTCTGCCTAAAAAGTGGATCAGAGAGCTGCAGCTAATCCAGAACGCTGCTGCCCGCGTCCTCACTAAGACTAAGAAAGTAGAGCACATCACCCCAGTTCTAAAGTCCTTCCACTGGGTCCCTGTATCTCAGAGAATAGACTTTAAAATACTCCTGTTAGTCTATAAATCCCTGAATGGCTTAGCACCTAAATCCATCACAGACTTGTTATCAGTGTATCAACCATCCAGACCACTCAGATATTCTGGCTCCAGCCTGCTCTGCAGAACCAGAACCAGAACCAGACAAGGAGAAGCAGCATTTAGTTCCTATGCTCCACTGATCTGGAACAAACTTCCAGAAAACTGTAAAAGTGCGGAAAGCCTGAGTTTTTTAAAATCAACATTAAAAACACATTTGTTTAGGATTGCGTTCGACTGTTTTAGTTAAACTGTTTTACTGAAACATCATTAGTTCAAGGTTGTAGTCCAACTGTTTTTAATATTTGCTTTTAGTTTGTATTTCCCCATGTTTCTACATTTTATTCCAACTTGCTTTTATTCTGTTTTTATTTTCCTATATTTTAATCATGTAAAGCCCTTTGCGTTGTTTTTTGTACAGAAATGTGCTACACAAATGAATTGGCCTTGCCTTGCCTTTAATATTAAAATTAATAAACAGAGAACAGAAATGGAAACAGGAACAACATCCCCTGTCAGTGTTGATGATGGTGAACATATTTCCTGCAGTAATTACCGCTGCCGTTCCGGTAAATATGGGTTTGTTGCAGGTCATTTGCCCTCGATTTGAACCTTAAAAAGGCAAAAATAAAAAAATAAAAATAATAATAATGAAAAAGCAATAACCTGTTAAACGTTTCCTGGCAACGTATTTATTTTTTAATTGAGCACATTTTAACTTACGGCTTTTCATGTATAAAATATAAATAAAAAATTAAAAAAAAGCTCTTAAAACTGTTTTTAACGGTCTTGTAACGGTCGTTTAACGGCTTTTTTTTTTTGTAACCGAAATCGTTCTTATCGCCGCAAGTGCCCCTGGGAGAAACAGGTGCCGCGTGCCAACAGAACCCCCCTGGTTCCGAAGCGAAGCCCCCGGGGCGTCCTACCTGGGTAGGGCATGGTGATGGTGTCGTTGGGGTTGGCCGAGCCCACGTTGAAGACCACCACCGCCGAGGCGTTGTGGGCCACGGCGTGGCGGAACTTGTCCTTGTAGGTGCAGTTCCCCCCGGCTATCAGCGCCACCCAGCCGGCCGCGGCCTGCGGGGGGACCGCGAAGCGGGTGTGGGGGTCGCAGGCCTGGCGGTCCAGCGGCGCGGCGGGCAGCACCACCGTCCCCCTGGCCTCCCGCTTGGACGACTGCTCCCCGTAGCGGCCGCACTCCGTCTTCTCGGTGCGCAGCTCCGAGGTGGCCGGGTCCATGTAGGTGATGTTGACGAAGGCGGTGAACCACTCCTCCCGCTCGGCCACGGTGAAGTCCAGGCACAGCAGGTGGACGAAGCAGAAGGAGAGCAGCCACGTAGAGAGGGCCAGGCTGCGGCAGGCCGCCACCAGAGAGCCCGGGGCCATGGCGATCCTCCCCGCGGAGAGAGACACACAGAGAGAAGCCGAAGGACGCGGACAGCTTCGGCGCAGACGACGCCTACTCCACCATGTCACCGGCCCAGAGGCTTTTTTTTTTTTTTTACCGCGTTTATCGACGACAGCTGGACGCAAACTCCGGGTTTCCTTCACCGCTCAGCCGCTCCTGTCCGTCCCTGACGTCCAGCCACTAGCTGTCTCCATTTCCAGCCAAACAAAAGGGCCGCTGTGGGGGACAAATAAGCCCCGGGAACGACGCAGCGGAAGCCCGCCGGGACGCCGCTGCAGGCTGGTGGACTCGGAGCGCCGCGACGGCCGTGGGGAGGTTTTTAAATATTTGCTGTTTACAGCTAGAGCTACACGCAGCTGCTCCACTGCATTGTTTTGACTGGGAGACTGTTCGCTGCCGTCAACGCCAGGAAATGAGGAGACGACTTCCGGGCAGGGGTTTCCAAAACAAAAGCCACTAAGCGTTTTACGCATGCGCTCATATTAGCCGAGTTAGACTTGACTGTTTAATAATAAAATAGCGTTCACCAGTAATATTAAAAAAAAAAAAAACACACAGATTGTTTGAGTCCATCCGTTTTAAGGAGAAAACGTGGATGTCTGTATTTTATTTTGACGGTCTGAGTGAACCACATCCGTTTGAGAAACCCACAAACGAAATAACTTTAGTAACTTTAGTTCAAGTCCGGCCTGTGTTGCCATCTAGCGGCGAAAATAAGAATTGCGATCACCTCGATGAAATATAGAGGATGTAAAATCAATAAAGACGTGTAAATAAACATTTCCTTTGTCAAAATTTAAAATAAAAAGCTGTAAATTGAGTAAAAAGATAAAAATATATTCACACGAAAAATGTATTTATTAAGAAAAAGTCTTCTTCTATGCTTTATTTTGAGATAGTATAGAAAAAGTTATCTTCTATGCATTGTGCTGTATATGCGCACCTAGCCTATAGTTCAATCATTCTCGCAAATACGCTCAATTTGCTGAAACCAGGGAAACTGTCATACAGGTGAGACATCTAAGGTCAAAGCTAGTGATGAAGGAGGAGATGAACCAAGAGAGAGAGGAATCGGACACAAATCAAATTAAACTTCTACGTGTTTGTATATTGAGGCGTAAATTGTGAGTCAGACTGAGATTTAGAAGCTGGTACATGAAATAAACAAAATCAGAACACACACAGGTAGATCATCAGAGTTTAGTCCGTGAATCCACCTGGATGCTCTATGCTTCAGAGACGCTCAGGTTGTGGAGGTTTGACCGATCTGAGCGTCTCTTTCTGTCTCTGAGCCACCGATGCACCTGAAAATCCCCAGGATGCCGTGTGTAACGTTATTGCTATTTAATTCAAATTCTGTTCTAATTGTATTTCTATAACCTTTGTTATGATGGTCGTGTTGTAACTGCAACTTTCATTTTCTTTTGTCCTTTTTTTTTTTTTTACATGTGTTATGGTCATTTGAGCATGATAAAACATGCCACCTTTACTATGGCTAAAAAAAAAAGCTTGTTGCATTTTTTATTTTATTTTTTTTTTTGAAGATTGGTGGTGCATCAACACAGTTGAGAATGGGGTGTGCTCCCAAAAACGTTTGGAAACAGGTGGTGTAGACAGATTGTTATCAAATATTAAGAAAATTAACCCTACAGATATGTGTCAGCAGTAGTCTGGCTTTATTTTTCCTGCCTCAAAGCACAACAAGGCTGTTAAAAAGATTAGATATTGATATGTCAATAAAGCTGTCTAAATCTGAAGGTAAATGTGTAGTTTGGAAACAAGGTAAAAAGTTATAGAAAATGAAGTGATAATAGAGACATTTATATAGGATCCAAGATACAGTTGATGTTACAAGAATTAGAGGATCAAACAGAAGGGAAGAGGTGATTAAATAGAATAGGAACTGGTCACAGTATTTTTAATGGCACTCTCTTTAAGACGAGAAACATCTTTTCTGGCTTATGTAAGTGGTGTAATGTTATAGAAACAATGTTTTTACTGCAAGTAGGAGTAAATATTGCACAGTTGAAAACATTTAACAGAGGAAACGACTCCAGTCTTTTTACATAGACACAATAAAATTATATGTGATAACTATGCATAACTAAGCATCCCGGAATAGCCAAGGTGTAAGAGTGTAAACGTCAAATGATTGGATCTTATTGAACTTATTGAGTGTGTTGGGGGCAGCAGAGATTATAAAATGTCTGGCAGCAGCGACGAGGATGGACCAGGAGAAGCGCTTCTTAGAGCATCTGAGGTGAAAGATGCTCTCCAGCTCTGCAGCAGCTCCATGCATGAGGTGGGAGACGTTGTCCATCAGTGATGTTACTTTCCCTACAGCCCTTCTGTCTCCCACCACCTGCACTGGATCCAGGGAGCATCCCAGGACAGAGTGGCCCTCCTAATGAGTTTATCCAGCCGCTTCCTCTCAGCTAAAGATCAGCTGCTGCTCCAACAAACCATAAAAGATGGCTGACCACCACAAAGTTAAAAAAAAAGTCTTCAGGAGAGCTTCCTGCAGTCCAATGACAATGAAGAATTCTTCATAAAATGAAGAGGATTAGAGACAACACTGAGCCTCCTCTTCATATGACAACAGAGCTTGTTCAGTCAGAAGCTTCTTCAGGCAGACGCTAGGAGATTCTTCCTGCCTACAGCCATGAGCACAGTGACAGGAAACTGATACACCTGCCTTTGGGATTAATAAAGTATCTTTAATTGAATATTATTAACTCTCTAAACACAAATTTCCCTTTGTGAAATTAAACTTTTTCACAATATTTTTACGATTTACACGCAGGCCTATAATATGGACTTACAGACTCCAACATTATTGCAAAGATGGCCCTTAGCGGCTGGTTTAGGCAGGAGGCTCAAGGCAGACGAAAGGTGCAGACCCGCTGGGTGTTTATTCACCAACATTGACAAATACAGGTAGAAAAAACCTGTTTTATGGCTCCCACATGGTCACAGCAGCAGCTCCCTACACCATTAACCGGCAGGCTTTTACAAACCACTGCCTCTACCATTAACAGACCTACCATTAACAGGGCAAACAAACAGATACACACTAACAAACGTACAAAGTAGCAACACATCACATTGTATTTAACATTATCTATTACTTAACATCTCAAACATTTCTAGTGTATCTCTAATACTAAACACTAAAGTGCGCAATTTACTTATCATTTTCAATTTATAATGGACTCTTCCGGAAGCTTGAAAACGTGCTTATCTTTAGCCTGAACACCCTGCAGTGGAAGAAACAGATGGTAAGGCAAGTGTACAATGGTACACTGGAAAATAATTTAATATTTCAAAGGCTAGATGGTAATATTGGTACTTTATCCATTTCTGGTTTGTTAACAGGTAATCATCAGTACCAGCTGTAAAGAAGCTGCCTATAAACTCTCAAACTAAAAATAAAATACTTTAATCTCTCTCGGTGTGATTTGTTCTTTCAGAATATTCAGAACAGCATTTTAAGTGTCCCAGAATAACTATTGAATATCTTCAGTTGCATTGAATTAAATCCACGATTTAAAATATTTTGTGAAGTAAATTTAAAGAAATTAAAAACTAAAGTTGCTTTAGTTTTGAAAGAAACGCATTAGAAACAGATTGTTGCGTTTCGTCACACTCCCGTCCAGAAGGTGGCGGTAATAACATAATCAGAAGCAAAACAGGAAGTGACGCAACATCTCCTCAAGATGACTTCCCTTCCAGTGCGCGTGCGCAACCATTTCAGGACGACCGCGACCGCGAGGCATACGTTAAAAGAGAGTTCGACCAGCGTAAGAAAAGGTTTACTGTGACTAAAACTGTTTAAAACAGCCCGACAGGAGACAAGAAACGTAGGAAGGACCAGGAAGGAGGAAAGGGTAATAACAAGAGTTAGAGATAAAGGGCTGCATTTTCTAAGATACCAAAACACGGGACAGGAAAATGTGGCCATTGCAGGGAAACAACTGTCAAAAAAATATCAAATAGAGAGAGGTTTCGTGAGGAGAGAGTTAAAGGAACTAACCAGACCTCTTGATTTTTACCGAATGTGAAGCGTAAGATTATGGAAGAGAGTCCAGACATGTTTTCATGGCCTTATTTTCCAGAATCTGCGTCATGTTCACGCTCCCTCTGTTTGCTCAGCTCTGTAGATCAGTTTTTAATCTATCTATAGAGTGTGTGTATATATATATATATATATATATATATATATATATATATATATATATATATATATATATATATATACACACACACACATTTGATCCAAGACCTCCAGAGGCCTTATCTTTAACTTTAAATTAAAATTGAAGATATTCCTATATGGTTTACTGTCTTTAAAGGTAAATAGCCACGTAATATGCTTATAAAAAAAGATCAAAAAACATTTTATCATACGGAGCCTGAGAACTGACATGGGGGGAAAACACATGCGCACAAATTACTGATTTGTTTCCGCGAAATATGAATTTGTTGCTAAGAAATACTAATTTCCTCCCATGAAATATTAACTTGTTCCCACAAGATATTAATTTGCTCCCACCAAATACTAATTTGTTCCCACGAAATATTAATCTGTTCCTACAAAACACAAATTTGTTCCCACAAAATATTTATTTCCAACAAAATACTAATTTGTTCCCACGAAATATCTTGGTCTTCTTCATCTGCTCTGGTTCTCTCTGGTCTTCCTCTTCTGTCCCCTTTTCGTCGAACTACTCTGGTTAAAAAATACAGAGTGAGCGGCTCGCTTCTGAGCTGTGTCCATACTAGGTTTAGTTATTGTGTTGCATAAACATTTTGTCATACGTTTTTTTTTTTTTTTGCCTCCCAAACTTTCGTCACATTCCCTTGTAATAGAAATCCTCCCAAAGCGAACTGAATCAGTGAACCTCTCACAGTTGGTACAACTGGAAAAGGGGGGCTTTGAGTATGTCTCGATTATCTGTTTACAGAGTTTAGTCACCTCTACAGCATATTTATTATGTTCCATTCTAACATCAAATCATTCCTGAAATTGGACACTGGATAGTTATAAAGTATATTTTAAATTTAAGTAGGACAAATGTTCATGATGATAGTTTCTATAAGTTAAAAGCAAGCGGTGATCTGAAATATTTCCATCTTCTTCCCTTTTAGATCCACAAACCAGATGAAGGTTTTAATCCCTGAGATTCGCTAGAGCAAAACCCCTTTAACAGCTGAACGCACACCTGTGAAACAATCCTAGGTACTGAGCGGTACGATGGAGCAGCAAGTGTCAAACGTGGAGAGAGAAAAGATATCCTGTTCGATCTGTCTTGATGTACTGAAAGATCCGGTGACTATTCCCTGCGGACACAGTTTTTGCATAAACTGTGTTCAAGAACACTGGAATTCAGAGGATCAGAGGGGAACGTACAAATGCCCTCAGTGCAGGAAAACCTTCAGACGTAGGCCTGTTCTTAAGAAAAACATCACGTTAACAGCTGTTGTGGAAGATCTGAAGAACTCTGAACTGCAAGCTGCTCCAGCTGATCATCACTATGCTGGACCTGAAGATGTGGCCTGTGACGTCTGCACTGGGAGGAAGATGAAGGCTTTAAAGTCCTGTCTTTATTGTCCCGCTTCTTACTGCAGGGATCACCTCCAGCCTCATTATGATGCTCCACCATTAAAGAAACACAAGCTGGTGGAACCATGCAAGAACCTCCAGCAGAACGTTTGTTCTCGCCATGATGAGGTGATGAAGGTCTTTTGTTGTACCGATCAGCAGTGTATCTGTTGTCTCTGCTTATTGGATGAGCATAAAGGCCATGAGACAGTCCCAGCCGCAGCAGAAAGGGCTGAGAAGCAGAAGGAGCTCCAGGTGACTGAAGAAGAAATCCAGGGCAGAATCTTTGAATATGAGTGTGAGCTGAGTACGCTTGAAAACGAGGAGGAGGTCATCAATACCTGTACTGATGAAGCACTGAAGTACAATAAGAAGTTCTTAAGAGAGATGACGCGTCTCGTCCAGAAGAGATGCTCTGACATGAGGCAGCAGATTCGATCCCAGCAGGAAACTAAAATGAGACAGATCAAAGAGCTCCGGGAGAAGCTGGAGCAGGAGATCCCCGAGCTGAAAAGGAAATACGCCGAGCTGAAGAAGCTCTCAAGCACCGAGGACCACAGTCAGTTTCTCCTCAGCTACCCGTCACTGCCAGCGCCCGTTGAGTCCACACTCTCATCCACCATCGAGACGAGGTCTGATACAGATGAGACAAAGATGATAGAGGAACTACAGGTCTTCCTGGGAGACAATTGGTCAAAACCCTTACTGACGGACACCGAAGTGGACATTCTAGTGTCCGGATGGGAACCAATAACGGTTGGTGGATTTTCAGATTTTAAACAAGAAATAAATCTCGATCCCAAGACGGCAAACAAATACTTGTTGTTGTCTAAGTATAACACTAAAGTAACATTGACGAAAAAAATACAGCGTTATCCTGACCATCCGGGCAGATTTGCTGGATGGTACCAAGTATTGAGTGAAGAAAGTCTGACCGAACGCCATTTCTGGGAGGTGGATTGGGTAGGGGAATCGGTTTATGTAGCGGTTTCCTACAAGGATATCAACAGAGCAGGAACCTCGAAAGACTGTGCGTTTGGGTTCAATGACAAGTCGTGGGCTATGCATTGTAAAAAAGAGTCTTGCACTTTTTGGCACAACGGCATCAAAACCGACCTATCAGCTCCGGTTGCCTCCAGAGTAGGGGTGTACCTGGACCACAAAGGAGGTTTGCTGTCTTTCTACAACATCTCTTCAAGAATGACTTTCCTCCACAGAGTCAAGACCACATTCACCCAGCCTCTACATGCCGGGATTTGGCTTTCAGATGAAGGAGACTCTGCCTTTTTCAACAGAGATGATTTGGAAGGGTGATCCTAAGAATGATCTTCCTTTTACGTTCTCTATAAAGTGTGTGAATAATTAGCGTTCTCAGTTGATAAATGTAACAAACCTCTGTTCACAAGGCTGATTCATTCAATCCCTGGTGTTGCTTTGTCAAACCAAATGTTCCCCTTGATGTACGTATAAGCAGATGGAAATGATAGTTAGCATGATCATCACCAATCAGGACATCTGGATTGGGTTTTGTGTTAAATTCAGATTCTGAATAGGTTGAAGTGATTTTCTAGATCTAATTACTGATCTGTCGGGTTTTGTTGGTTCAATAAAGGATTGAAGTCATTTGTGTTCTGCGTTTTGATCAGTAAATAAAAACAAAAATAATTATCAGTTATTAAAAATAAATACAAACATAACCTACACATAAATTCTCTATATCAGTACTGAATAAAGGGAAAGAGGATTGCATTATTTTTCAATGGAAACGCAGTGGGCATGTTTTAATTAAAGGTATTCCTGTATGGTAAATAGCCATGTAATATGCTTATAAAAAAGATCAAAAACCATTTTATCATACAGAGCATTAGAACAGAAAACAGACAAACAGATTTTTTTTTGTTACTGAAATTTACGGTATCCCTGTAAAAAATACTGTAATTTATCTTGGTATTAAAATCTCCATAAGTTACAATAACATCGGTGATAATCTTAGTCCTGTTCATGATTGTTGGGAAAAAAAACTTAACTGTTGATTAGTCAGCGACTTAACTATTTATGGCACAGTGCTATTAAGCAAAGCAGAAGGAATGTTGAGGGTGTCGTATATTTTTGTCATCACTAGAGGTCAGTAAAGCGCTCTGCTGACATGAGTAAGATTCTCTTCAAGTTTCTTTGGAATAAGTCACATAAAATAAAATAAAAATCTGTTCTCTCAAATTCTTCAGCTGAAGATGGTTTAAATGTTTTGACATTTACTTTCTAATCAAACTAAATATAAGATTAAGATATTTATTTAAAAAAATAAATAAATAAATTCTATGTGGAATATTTTCCCAAATCATCTGTTCAGTAAACTATGGGGTTCTTAATGTTTTTGTGCCGTGCTTTTTCGGTCGGTAAGCTTCCAGTCAAATAGCTAAGTTTAATCAGCAGGTTCTGTTATGTTGGACTTTTATGTAAACACAACTACTCTCATAATTGCATAATATGGAACAATAGTTATATACTACATAAAAACAAATCGTTATATCTACATAATTGGGTTGATAAAAAATAATCTGATAAACCAGTTGCCCGACAGTAATGATGAGTGGTGTACCTATGAGCAGTTTAAGACAATCAATGACCTAGATTTATCTCAAAAGAATTTGAATTGGTCATTAAGTTTGTTCTTCATAGTTTACATTCCTTAGCACAAACCCTACATGTAGACAAACTGTCATGACTCAATCTCAATTTAAGGAACTAACATAAGGAATATGAAATTTACAAACAGGTTTATCAAAGCTCATTTAGAAACTTTGTCTACACCTATATGTAAACAAAGATATGGTTATTTAAGCAAAAAATAGCGGAGTACATTTTCGCCTATAGCTGCTGCAATTCTCATACAACACTATTTGCTGGGGTAGAACCTCATCACAGATCATGCCCTGTCCAGAGCCCAACAGGAACTCCCCCTTCCACAGCGGATCTTCAGCTAGAAAAAGAGGCAGAGCCTAGAATGTAGACTGTGCTGTTGCTCGGATGGCCACAGAAAAGTAATCTAGACCCTTAGATTGAGCCATACTGGCAAGGACAGAACTGATTTTCACCTGGCTCATGGTCTTCTAATGAAAAGTAGATGACTTGTAACATTAAAAGCAGAAATTCTACAATGCTTGCATGAAGGTCGTTCACCAAGTAATTTCAAAATGTCGTGCAAGAGCTATGGGAGTCCTCGTGGCCAGGCCTCTAAACCTATATAGGGCAAATGGTGGAGGGTTGTGAAACCTGTCACACATTATAAAATAGAGAAACTCTTTTAACAACTCGGGTCCCAGAACTCTCATGGCAGAAGGTTGGTATTGACTCATTTAAGTGGTCAAAGAAACAATATTTTTGATCATAGACCGCTGAAGTTACAATCAAGGCCATTAAAGAAGTCTGCCATGACGTGACACACATGGTAAACTAGAGACTACAGTCAGAGACAATGGACCACAGTTTTCATCTGAGCTATTCAGACAGTTAATGATGTAAATGATTATCAGTTCACATACATCACAACCACGTCTGCATTATAGTATGATCTTCTCCACAAATGTGATAAAGGGAACACTGATATACTGTGCACACCCTGAATGGGTGAAAACAACGGGTCCTACTTTCAGGCTAGATGGTGTGTCTTTCAGGCCGGGCCTGAAAGACACACCATTCAGCCCCTGGGAGAGATTCCTCTTCGCCCAGACATAACCAGACAAATCAGAGTTAAGTCTGCTGTCTTAACCTCAGCGTCAGGAGCAGGCTCAGCCTTTACAGGGAAGCGAACCCCAGACGGAGCTGGAAAGCGACAAAGCAACCTGTTTCCGCATGCTGAGAAGAACCTGCTTAAATCGGGACTGCAACCGTTCGGAGCTGTCTGCTGGACATCGGGCCTCCGATCCTGACCACATGTTGCTAGGCTACAGAGCTGCTAAGCTACTAGCCCGCCAAGAACACACCAACAACTTTCCTGCTTTTACTGCCTTCTTCGGATGACCAAAATGGACTGGACTCACATGAGGCGCTGACAGGTTTGGGCAAAAAAACCAGAGGGACAGGTTAAAAGGTTTATTGGGAAATGATGTGTGATGCGGGACACATGGTTGCTTTAAAACAAAGGGCTAAAGGGATAGCTCATTGCTAGCATTCGGTACCATGTCATTGTCGAGTGTGTTTTTATGGTTATAACAAAGGTTATCTCCACAAGGGTTTTATACATTGATGGGACATTAATGTTTACGTTATCCGGCCCACTTACTATGACTAAAAACAAAGCTAAAGTCTTTCAAGTTAATGCCGAAAACCCGCTAGCCAAAATGCTATTAGCTTCTGTTAACATCCGGTTCCGGACATTCAAAGCAGTTTGTCTTAAAGCATAATGCTTGTTGGTTTCGCTCTGTGTCGTTCGATACAGCTATGAGCGTTTTTCTTGCATTAATATTGAAGATTAATGACGGTTTAAAAGCAACTTGTAGGCTTTAACCGACACAGCGACCGATCGCTACAGCGACCCTTAGAGCCCGGAGGTAGAATCGCATTAATAAGATTGGCCGTTCATAAGGGTTAAATGATTATACTGAGCAAACCATTCTTTAGGATGTTATTTACTCAAAATAATGTTCTGGTTAACTTGGGATTTACATTGCGAATGAGTTGAAACACATACTAAATGTTGTTTGGAATTAGTAAAGCTAATTTTACCTTAATCACATTCTTTAAGATGAACTTTTGTTCTTTAACTTAGACAAAATATTATTTCATCAAAAACATTTTTGTTTAACATGCCAAATGTTTTTCTAAATTAGTTAAGCTAATTTAATTCCATTCCATGCATTTTGAATCAGATCTGCAGTGAACAAGGATTCACTGAATTATTCTGATTATGATCAACCACTTTTGTTTTGTCTTTTGTTTGTTTTGCATGTAAATTGTTCCTTAGCGTAGCTTTCTTTTTATCTTCATTTTGCTTAGTAGTTAAGTTTCACTAGCCTAGTAGAGAGGATTTATTAATTGAAAGATAGTGTTAATTCAGATAAACAGCATTACGTAGTGATGTTCTCTGGATGTTCATTTTATTTCTGTTATTAAATTCTTGAACTTGAAAGAAGTTGTCACTCCTTTATTCTATGTGTGTCCACGGTTATCTGTTAAAAGATCGCTAGTGCTCAAATTCATCGATTTCAACCATTGTCTTGATATCAGCTTAAGAGCTGATTATCACCAGACAAAACTTAACAGACAGTTATTTATGAAACATTAAATAACTTTAAACAGTGTATAATTGCACAACAAAACTCAAGTACCATTCCTAGCAGCCAGACCCAGAGTCGCTCCAATTCATAATGTTACTCAGATATTTCATAGCTTGCAGGGGTAAGCTCCACGAGATCCTCTCAGACCAGGACACAAACTTCAAAGGAGAAAACAAGCCTTTCATGCCATGGAACCCACAGTTAAGCAACAACTTGGTGCTCAAAAAATTCACGTTTTAATCCCCCCAACGCTTCCCATTTTGGCGGGTCATGAGAGTGAGAGGTGAGATCTGTAAAGAGCACCCTCCACACCACTCTAGGAGCTGAGACAGTGCCAGTAGAAGTTTTCCGAACAGTCCTCATCAAAGTAGAGGGTATACTAAACTCGAAGCCTTTGGTCTGACCTCACCGACCCTGATACAATCACACCCAACTGCGTGCTGATGGGGTGGCCAGACTCTCTTCCACAAATAGTCAATGCAGAGTAAGAACAGTTAAGCCAGAAAAGATGACGCCATTCTCAAGTTCTAGCTGATCACTTCTGGAAGCCTTATTTCAGCCACTTTCTGCCAACCTTACAAGCCCAGCAGAAATGGCAGACAGAGAAAGATATAATATAAAAGATCAAATATAATTTTACATTTATATAAAATTATCTTTATTGTCTTTGTAACATACATTCCCCGCATTTAACAATTGCCTTAGGGAGCAGTGGGCACCCGGAGAGCAATCTGGGGTTAAGGGTCTTGCTGAGGGATCCAAAGTGGCAGCTGAACCCAGAACCTCCAGGACACTAAGGCAGTACTCTATCCAGTAGGCCACCACTCCCTGATGACATCATTGTGGGCACTGTTGAGGACAAGAAAAGGATCAGACCTACACGTGTCCTGTTGTCCGTCTCATTAAATTTCAAACCAAATCTGGGGGCAGCTTTACAAAAGATTATTGCCTTTTTTTAGCCCTCTGGTTATTCATAGATTAAGCATTCCTGTAGTTCTCATTTCAGACAATAGATAACCAACCCCCACCTCAAATCCACCAATGCATTACATTTCGTTTCACAACCGAAGAAGTAGTGTGATATGAACTTCTTTATAATCTGTTTCATCAACAGTGTACGTCATTTGAAAGTGAGTAACATTATTTGTGCTCATTCTTTGTTTGTGTAAGCCACACAACGTTATATCTGCATTAAGATTTATCAGTGTAATGATTGTTTGAGTCCTTTTTCAGAGTGTTTGGGGAAGCTAACTGCTAGCCAACTAGCATCACTTATGGAGGCTTATAGACCTGTTTATATGGCCGAGTACATATCCGTGGCTCATATTCACTGAAATGCCTCAATACAGTTTTAATTTGATACATATTATATGTTGAATAATTTATTGGAATAATTGATAGTTGGTTTATGCGCATTTATGTTGTAAACTTTACAGCTAATTCATAGCAAGGTTTTATTCATGTTTATTTCTTTGTAAACATTAAAGTTGTAAGAGAAGTAATTTTTTGTAGAAACCACACTCTCAGAGACAGATCCATTTTCCATACATGTAAAGTTTAAGTCTGAATTAAAAATAACTTCAGTTTAAAATGTGGATAAGGACAATCTATTCTTTCTTCGCACCTCACCTGGACATATACAATTGCTGTCCTAACACGACCCCTGAAGTGATTGCTTATCTGAATAACAATCACTAAAGTCTTCTTTACAACTGGACTATATGCTCCATTATAGAATTACACTTGCAGTGCTCATTTCCATGTATTTGTATAATGTAAATGGAGTAAAGAGAGGGGTCTGATATTCTTTCTTTTCGCCGACTGAGATGTACAGAGAAAATGTGTCTGGACCCGTATGTATGAACAGTTTAACCCATCTGTATTTTTTGGGGTTATATGCAGGTTTCTGGGTTTTAATGGATGTCATGATCAAATAGGTAATCCGTACGAGTCTTTGTAAATGAGGTCCTTACTCATCTCTTTCTCACACCCTACCTGTGGGATGTCTATGTGCAACACTAAGCTGTTATCAGATAATTGTTTTTAGTGCTATAAATTTGGCTGTTTTAAGTGTGTCAGTACTGAAGACGCAGCAGAAAGGTGAGTCAGATACGACTGATGGTTTCTGCTCCCTTCTGGTTTCCGGTATTTGATTATATACCTGTCTGGACTTGTAAAGAAACATGCTGTCGACTATATTTCCTTGTTCCGTCCCTATTTAAATGTGGAAATGGGTGTAGCCAATGACACTGGCTGCATTGGCGTGCTGTGCACATAAGAGTTAGCTGCAGTTTCTGTTTTGAGTAAATAGAACTCAGACGTCCCTGTTACTGAGAGGTGAAATGGCCGAGAAAGGAGTTCAGCTGGACCAAGAGAAATTTCAAACTTCTCCAGCTGAAGACTGCTATGCTGGACCTGAAGATGTGGCCTGTGATGTCTGCACTGGGAGGAAGAGGAAAGCTGTCAAGTCCTGTTTGTTCTGCCCTGCTTCCTACTGCAGGGATCACCTCCAACCTCACTATGATGCTCCACCATTAAAGAAGCACAAGCTGGTGGAACCCTCTAAGAGCCTCCAGGAGAACATCTGTTCTCGCCATGATGAGGTGATGAAGATCTTCTGTCGTACTGATCAGCAGTGTATCTGTTATCTCTGCACTATGGATGAACATAAAGGCCATGAAGCAGTCCCAGCAGCAGCAGAAAGGGCTGAGAAGCAGAAGGAGCTCCAGGTGAGACGACAACAAATCCAGCAGAGGATCCAGGACCAAGAGAAAGATGTGAAGCTACTTCAACAGGAGGTGGAGGCCATCAATGTCTCTGCTGATAAAGCAGTGGAGGACAGTGAGAAGATCTTCACTGAGATGATCTGTCTCATCCAGAAAAGAAGCTCTGATGTGAAGCAGCAGATCAGATCCCAGCAGGAAACTGAAGTGAGTCGAGTCAAAGAGCTTCAGGGGAAGCTGGAGCAGGAGATCACTGAGCTGAAGAGGAAAGATGCTGAGCTGAAGCATCTCTCAGGCACAGAGGATCACAGCCAGTTTCTCCACAACTACCCCTCACTGTCAGCACTCAGTGAGTCTACACACTCATCCAGCATCAATATTCGTCCTCTGAGATACTTTGAGGATGTGACAGCAGCTGTGTCAGAGCTCAGAGATCAACTAGAGGACATTACGAGAGACACAGGGACAAACATCTCACTGAAAGTCACTGAGGTGGATGTTTCACTGTCAGAACCAGAACCAAAGACCAGAGCTGGATTCTTAAATTATTTGCAAAATATAACTCTGGATCCAAACACAGCATACAGATATCTGTTACTATCTAAGGGGAACAGAAAAATAAAATGTATAGAACAACAACAGTCTTATCCTGATCATTCAGACAGATTCACTGATTATTATCAGGTTCTGAGTAGAGAGAGTCTGACTGGTCGTTGTTACTGGGAGGTGGAGTGGAGGGGAGGAAGAGTCAATGTAGCAGTTTCATACAAGAACATCAGTAGAGCAGGCGTTAAATGTTTATTTGGATTAAATGCCGTATCATATTCTTTAAGCTGTGAAACAAATGGTTACACATTTTATCACAACTGCATTCCAACTTCAGTATCAGGTCCAGTTTCCTCCAGAGTAGGAGTGTACCTGGATCACAGAGCAGGTGTTCTGTCTTTCTACAGCGTCTGTGAAACCATGACTCTCCTCCACAGAGTCCAGACCACATTCACTCAGCCTCTATATGCTGGAATCAGGCTCAGGTCCTTCTTTGATGGAGCCTCTGCTGAGTTCATTAAACCTAAATAGACAGAAATGATCTGAGGTCCAGTTGGTTAAAATGGGTATTTTGGTTTCAATTTCTCTGACCCTTGTGTAATTTCTTTACTGCTCAGATATCAGCTGTCTTTATTGAGCTGTTTTTCCATCTTTTTTGGATTTTTTTTTTTTGAGTTTATTCAAAGAATCATAGTGTGCTATGTTTATACCTATGAAGCTGTTACGTTTTTTTCCTTTGATTTACGCACATGGATAGCAAAACATTCGGATAATTCACTGATCTTATTCTGCTAGCTGAGAACCCAGTAAATTTTTTAAATGACCTATCATTTGTGATCAACCATAATAACCTTAAAACTGTTGAGCTGAAGGATGTTAGATTTTCTTGTAGGACATCTGCAGCTCCTGTCTGTCATATTCTGGTCCATATTATGGATATGTTTCAACTGAAAATGTAAATAATGATAGTTTAATAAAAAGTATATTTTTCAGCCTTGCTATGCTAATGTGTCACAAACACTGGTGGGTTAAAGTCCACCATTAGTCAGTACCTGATGACATCAGAATGGGGGGATATCTTTGTGCTCTAGTACTAAGTCAGAACAGGACACAGATGGTCCCAGTGATTTAATAATCTTTAGAAACTGGTGCTGACCAGTTTAAAGGAGACCTTTCCTGCTGCAGAACAGCTGTGTGTCGAGATAGTCTTTGTTGACTTAAGTTTATATATTTGTTGCTTCATTTCACAGATCATTGACATTTATCACTAAGGGTTAATGATTTCCTTATGTAAGCAACTAATTCTGATATGATTAAATTTCACTTGTAGTGTTAACATTTTGATTCTATGGCTAAACATACTTTTATATTGATTCTTATGTACAAAGTATTTTAATATTTTAGAGCCCAATCAATCGATTCAATGATCCTGTCATGTCCACAGATCTATGCAGAGCACAGGCTGCTGTCAGGAACCAGAGACAGGGGGACCCAGTATTCAACCAGACAAGCAGAGGTTAGGTTAAAGATAATTTATTAACAAAATGGAAAAAGCCAAAATGGGGATCAAGACAAAAATGGGAAGACTGAATCCAATAACCAAAAATAACAAAAAGGCAGTCACAGACAAAACTATATGCAAAAACAGGGGACAGGCTAACTCAAATATCCAGAGGCAAACAGGGTCAGAAGAACAGGCAAACAGAAAGCATTGGAAGCTGAACTTGACTCACCAACTGGGCACAGAAAAAACAAACAGCCAGAACAAAACCCAAATCCTGGCAGCTGCAGCTCCAGTTCTCTGCTATGGTGCAGTCAGACTCATTTGGTTCACCTGTTTGTCTGCCTTTATATCCACAGTCACTCAATACCAGGTTATTGAAAGCCATTTTTAAAGCAGATGTTTAGCATCCATTGTCTGCCCTGTCAAGTTCTGATCCTGTTCTAGTTTCTGGATTCCTTGTCTCACCTTGCCCATGTCGGACACTTAGAAAAGAATAGAATAGAATAGAATAGAATAGAATAGAATAGAATAGAATTCAACTTTATTGTCATTGCACTGTCACAAGTACAAAGCAACGAAATGTGGTTTGCATCTATCCAGAAGTGCTATACAGGATATAAATATTTTTATAAGTGTATGTATAAGTAAAAAGTGATAGAAGGGGACTATAAAATGTTGTGTATAAATATTAATATGGGAGCTATATGCACAGATTATACAGAATATACAGGATTATATATGTATTAGCGGGTTTATAATACAAGATAAATAATGGCAGATAAGATTTACAGAATCTATACAAATTGTGTACGTGTGTGAGGGGAACAGTTCAGTAATAGTAATATCATCTTTATTGTCATTGAAACATACATTACAACGAAATTTGTTCTCTGCATCTTAACCCATCCCCTTGGGTAGCAGTGGGCTGCCATGTGCGGTGCCTGGGAAGCGTTCTGGGGTTAAGGGTCTTGCTCAGGGACCCAGAGTGCAGGCGCTGGGGATCGAACCGGGTACTTGCATCCTTCTCTGAGTGCAAGCGCGCTGCTCTAACCACTAGGCCAACACTCCCCATACACCAAGGCGCAGCTCGGTGGGCAATTTGGGGTTAAGTGCCTTGCCCAGGGGCACATCGACATGTGGCAAGGGGAAGCTGGAATCAAACTCACAACCTTCTGATTGCCAGACGACTACTCAACCCATCAAGCCACAGTCGCCCTGTGTGTGTGTGTTATTATTGTATGGGGGGATGGGGGGTTTCAGTCCTTATAGTTGTGTCAGGAGGCGTTCAGCAGCGTGACAGCTGTGGGAAAGAAGCTATTCCGGTGCCGGATGGTTCTGGTCCGTAAGCTTCTGTAATGCCTCCCAGAGGGCAGAAGGAAGAAGAGTGTTTGTGCAGGGTGAGTGAAGTCCTTGGTGATTTTCCCGGCCCTTTTCAGACACCGCTTCCTATAGATGTCCTTGATGGTAGGGAGCAGTGCCCCGGTGATGTGCTGGGCAGTTTTCACCACCCTCTGCAGCGCCTTCCGGTCGGCGACAGAACAGTTCCCGTACCAAACTATAATAAGTTGGTGAGGATGCTCTCAATGGTGCAGCGGTAGAAGTTCGATAGGATTTCTGAGGACAGATGGTTCTTCCTCAGGGTCCTCATGAAGAACAGGCGCTGGTGCGCCTTATTGATCAGTTTGGAGCAGCTGGTCGTCCAGGTCAGGTCCTCGGAAATGTGGACTCCCAGGAACTTAAAGCTGTCCACACGCTCCACTGCTGTCCCCTTGATGTCGATGGGAGGGTGTAGGTCAGCGTTCCTCCTGAAGTCCACGATGAGCTCCTTGTTCTTCTTGGTGTTCAGCTGCAAATTGTTTTTGTGGCACCACTCAGCCAGACGGTCCACCTCGTCCCTGTAGGCGGCCTCATCGTTGTCTCTGATGAGGCCAATCACGGTGGTATCGTCTGCAAACTTAATAATGGCATTAGAGCCATGGACAGGTCTGCGGTCATGGGTGAGGAGAAAGTAGAGGAAGGGACTCATCACACAACCTTGTGGCACTCCAGTGTTTATAATGATGGTAGATGAGAAGTGGTTGTCCAGCCGAACATGTTGGGGTCGACCGGTCAGGTCGACCCCAACATGGTCGACCTCCTCATGTGCAACCAGTAGTTGCACATGAGTGAACTGATGGCGAGGTCTGTGAGTTTGGTAATGAGTTGTGATGGGATGACAGTATTAAATGCTGAACTAAAGTCTAAGGACAGCATTCTGGCGTAAGTGTTCTTGCTGTCCAGGTGAGAAAGGACAGAGTGCAGTGCTATGGAGACTGCATCCTCTGTGCACACTTAATTGGCTTTCTGTTTTCTGGACATCAAACTGGACTGTTTCCTTACCACAAACCCTGCCAAGCCCATCAGATCTGCTGGCCAACATCTGCATTTTGCTCATTATCCAAGCAGGTCCCACCGACTTGTTTCCAGCCATTATTATTTTTAATAAACCTTGTGTGTGGCTCAGATATTGGGTTCCTATATGTGGTTCAGCATACCGTATTCAAGTTAATGAATTGTGAATGCCCATTCAGGGGCGTAAACAGGATGATATCAGTGTTGCGTTGACCACATTGGTGAAGAAGATCATACGTAATGTAGTTTCCAAGCTGACACGTTTTCCCCTAATCACTCATTCTGTCCGATCTAAGTATGTCAGAATCTGTGCCTTGAATGTCTGTTGTTTATCTGTGGTTTCCATGGTAACTGCCTCTCTCAGTCCGGTCAGTGTAATCTCATAATCTTTAACAGTCCCACTGCTGATGTGCCCAAAAAGCATCCATTAAGTAGGCGTGGCAATTACGAGATAATAGGGTCAGGATAGAAACTCAACAAAACTTTGGTTAGAAGACAGATCTGTGTAAAAGCAGTCAGTCATTTCTTATTTCCTAAAATGTCTTCCACCTAAACCCATTTTCTGTTAGATCAGATGTAAATTCAGATGTATTTAGTCTCAGACTTAACTCTAAATCTTTCTGTGGAGTGTAACTTTATAATACTACACTTCTTTCCAGATAATATTTTTTAATGCTATAAATTAGTTTTTGGGTGTTTCAGTAATTATGAGCAGCAAAAAGGTGAATCAGATACAACTGATGGTTTCTGTTCCCTTCTGGTGTCAGGTATTTGACTATATACCTGTCTGGACTTGCAAACATGCTGTCAACCATATTTCCTTATTCCCTCCCTGTTTACGTCTGACGATGGGTGTAGCCACTGACATTGACTGTGACGGTGTGTTGTGCACACAAACGTTACAACCAGTTTCTGTTTTGAGCAAAGGAAACTTACTGATCCCTGTTACTGAGAGGCTAAATGGCTGAGAGGGGAGTTCAGATGGACCAAGAAAAATTCTCCTGCTCCATTTGTTTGGATTTACTGAAGGACCCGGTGACTATTCCCTGTGGACACAGCTACTGTGTGAACTGTATTACAGAACACTGGGATGCAGGAACCCAAAGAGTAGTCTACAGCTGTCCTCAGTGCAGGAAAGAGTTCAATCCAAGGCCTGTGCTGGAGAAAAGCATCGTATTAACTGGTTTTCTGGAGGATCTGAAGAAAACTGGACTCCAAGCTGCTCCAGTTGATCTCTGCTACGCTGGACCTGAAGATGTGGCCTGTGATGTCTGCACCGGGAGGAAGATGAAAGCTGTCAAGTCCTGTTTGTTCTGCCCTGCTTCCTACTGCAGGGATCACCTCCAGCCTCACTATGATGCTCCACCATTAAAGAAGCACAAGCTGGTGAATCCCTCTAAGAACCTCCAGCAGAACGTCTGCTCTCGTCATGATGAGGTGATGAAGATCTTCTGTCGTACTGATCAGCAATGTATCTGTTATCTCTGCACTATGGATGAACATAAAGGCCATGAAACAGTCTCACTTGCAGCAGAAAGGGCTGAGAAGCAGAAGGAGGTCCAGGTGAGACAACAACAAATCCAGCAGAGAATCCAGGACCAAGAGAAAGATGTGAAGCTGCTTCAACAGGAGGTGGAGGCCATCAATGTCTCTGCTGATAAAGCAGTGGAGGACAGTGAGAGGATTTTTTCTGAGCTGATCCGTCTCATCCAGAAAAGAAGCTCTGATGGGAAGCAACGGATCAGATCCCAGCAGGAAACTGAAGTGAGTCGAGTCAAAGAGCTACAGGAGAAGCTGGAGCAGGAGATCACTGAGCTGAAGAGGAAAGACGCTGAGCTGGAGCAGCTCTCAGACACAGAGGATCACAGCCAGTTTCTCCTCAACTACCCCTCACTGTCAGCACTCAGTGAGTCTACACACTCATCCAGCATCAATATTCGTCCTCTGAGATACTTTGAGGATGTGACAGCAGCTGTGTCAGAGCTCAGAGAGAAACTACAGGACATCCTGAGAGAGACATTGATAAACATCTCACTGATTGTCACTGAAGAGGATGTTTTACTGTCAGAACCAGAACCAAAGACCAGAGCTGAGTTCTTAAAATGTTCACAAGAGATCACTCTAAATCCAAACACAGCATATAATAATCTGTTATTATCTGAGGGGAACAGAAAAGTAACAGTTACGAAAGAACAACAGTCTTATCCTGATCATCCAGACAGATTCACTGATTGTGCTCAGGTTCTGAGTAGTAAGAGTCTGACTGAACGTTGTTACTGGGAGGTGGAGTGGAAAGGTGGAGGAAGAGCTAATATAGCAGTTTCATACAAGAACATCAGGAGAGCAGGACGGTCAAATGAATTTTTATTTGGTGTGACTGACAAATCCTGGTCTTTACGTCTTGAAACAAACGGTTATACATTTTACCACAACAAAAGTAAAACTCCAGTATCAGGTCCATTTTCTTCCAGAATAGGAGTGTACCTGGATCACAGAGCAGGTATTCTGTCTTTCTACAGCATCTCTGACACCATGACTCTCCTCCACAGAGTCCAGACCACATTCACTCAGCCTCTATATGCTGGGATCAGGCAAAGACCTCTCTTCAATGGATCCTCTATTGAGTTTGTTAACCTGAAATAGTCGGAAGAGATCAGAATCCATGTGGTTAAAATGTGTGTTGTAGTTTCAGTGTCTTCAGCCTTCATCATCGTTTCTGAGAGCTCATTGTTGTGGTACCCAGTGGAGCAGTATGGGATTTGAACCCAGATCCTTGCACCTTCTCCAGGATGTAAGCGCCCTGTCTCTAACCACCAACACACCACTCCCACTTTTTTTTACTCTTTATTGTAAAATATTATATTTAAAACAATGTCTATGAGACTGTTATGATGTTTCCTTTGAAGCACAATGATGGGCTGACAGACCTTGAACCAGAACCCAGTGATTGTGTTCAACATTTTCAAAACTGGTGATCGTGTTGTTACTCCCTGAACTTGTAGTTTTGTTCCTAAAGTTCCTGCTGACTGTGTTTGTTTTGCCTTGCTGCATCTGCCCTAGAAACAGAAACCTAGCTCATCCAGGATGTTTGCTATGATTTAGTTGTTTATTAATAGATTCACACTAAGCCACTCAGAAGCCATATCCATGGGAGTGATTGGCCACTAGTTTAAGGGAGACCTTCCTTGCTGAAGAACAGCAGAGTGAACAGATGTTCTGTGTCGGACTGTTTGTTTAGTTTTATGTTTTGTTTCTTTATTTAAATTTATTATGCAAGCAAATAATTCTGATATGATTATATTTCAATTAATGTGCTTTTTCTTATCTATAAAGTGTATGAGTAATTAATTATCATTCTCAAGTGAAATATGTAATGAGCCACTGTTTATGAGGCTGATCCTGTCCATATACTTCCTTTGTCAAACCATATATTGTTCACCTTGATGTACATAGTATGAGCAGATGATCCTGTTATCATACAGATAACATGATCATCATCAATCAGGCCTCTGGTTTGTGTTTTGTACAAAGCTCAGATAAATGTATTTTAATTATATCCCATTGCTGTGCAATTATACACTGTTTAAAGTTATTTAATGCTTAATAAATAACTCTCTGTCTGTTAAGTATTGTCTGGTGAATATCAGCTCTAAACTTGATATCAGGACAATAGTTGAAAGGGATGATACAAGCACTAGCGATCTTTTAACAGCAAACTCTGCACACACATAGAATAAAGGAGTGACAACTTCTTTTCAAGTTCAAGAATTGCATAACACAAATAAAATGAACATCCAGAGAGCATCACTATGTAATGCTGTTTATCTGAATTAACACAATATTTCAATTAACAAATCCTTTCTTCTAGGCTAGTGAAACTTAACTAAACTACTAAGCAAAATGAAGATAAAAAGAAGCTAAGAAACTATTTTGATGCAAAAAAAGACATACAAAGTGGTTGATCATAATCAGAATAGTTCAGTGAATCCTGGTTCACTGCAGATCTGACATAAGGAAAACATGGAATGAAGTTAAATTAGCTTAACTAATTTAGAACAACATTTGTCATGTGTTTCAATCTATTCGCAATGCGAACCCTGAGTTAAACAAAATGTTATTTGATGAAATAACATTTTGTTTGAGTTGAAGAACCAAAGTTCATCTTAAAGAATGTGAATTGAGGTTAAATTAGCTTAACAAATTCAGAACATTCAGTTTGTGTTTCAAACCATTCATAATGCAAATCCAGAGTTGCAAAAACATTATTTTAGGAAATAACATTTTAAAGAACTAGAACATTTCTGAAGAAATTTAGCAAGGCGCCTGCCTCGTGGTGCGTACCGTACCGTCAAAAATAGTGACAGGAAGTAATACTGCCAATTTCAGGTTCTTATGGTCTTCACTGCCCCCGCTGCGGCTGTCGAAAGGTGGCATGTTAAGTCAATAAAGCATGTCCCTGACCTTCTAGGAGCCTCTTGGTAGCAGTGTTGTCATGGAGACTCACTGACAGCTGCAGCCCTGTGTTACTCATCATTATCTTTATCGTGTGCGGTACTGAGTGGAATAAGTGATTTTAGTGTCTTTGAAGCATTTCTGCAGCATGTAGCAGAGGCAAAAAGGGGTCAAAAATGAATGTTTGACACCTCATAAAATATAAATGCTTTATCCGACATGGCCCAGGTTTGTTGTGCAGCTTTCTCTCTAAAGGAAGTACAGACTCTGTCAAGCAGAAGTTTGTACGACCTTCCTAGAGCTACTTTCGTTTAGCAACATGCTAACCATTAGCCGCTAACATGGTTGTGTTCAGTATCACCGGGTGATGGTAGTCTATTAGTTTGGTCCAAATCCTGTAGTGGAAAATTCCTCAAAAAGGGTACAAGTACTTAATGTCACCAAAGGTCAGCAAGGATCATGGGTCAGATCGGCCTTCTTTAGCAACACAGCCTCACCAAATCTGGGCCCAGAGCTCAATATTTGACCAAAATGGTGTGTAGTGCCATTTCCCACAGGTGGGTGGTGCTGTATCGGCCGGGGCGGGCATCCTGCCAGGTCCTGTTGGAGTCAGAGGCCCAATAGGAAAGCATGTGAAATCCAAAAAAGGAACAGAAAATGACACATGCCTGATAATCACTGGAACATTTGTAAATGTTAAGAGGAAGTGACTGTGCGAATTTCAGATTCCTACATTCATCACAGCCACTGCAGTGGGCGTCGAAAGTTGCCATGCAATGTTAATGGCACATGTCCCTGACCTGTAGTAACCTCTAGCCAGAAGAGTTCCGTTGTCATGGAAACTCACTCACACCTTTGCTGCAGGCAGACACTTTGGGTCAGAGTCTGTCTAATTGGAATAGAATGGAATACTTTGCCTCGAACAACACTCGATATTTCGTGAACCGTAAATAGTAGAGACGTAATTTGTTCTGCGTTTATTTCATAACGGATAGGGAAACAAGACAAACTATCGTTTTTTTGCAGGAAATATTTTAATAAAGGCGCAAAAAATTCTGATATAAAGGGGAGTTTTAATGAAAATGCAAAAATCCTCTAAAAAGGGTCCAGAACAAATCGCTGTAGCTAAAAAAGTATAAGAGATATCAAAATATTTCTTTCTCCGTGAGTATCAACAGGCTTTTGAGGACTATGGTGCTTATTTTTATGTTTGTACACAAATCGGTGTAGGCACAGCGACAATGTAAAAAGGTGGATGATGTGGAAGTATACAGGTCCAAAGCGTTTTCAGGATTTTGCACATTTGCTACTCCCAAACAAATTGTTCCTGCGGCAAAACCATAACAGTTATCCATAAAATTCCTTTTTTGTGAGTGCCAGAGGGTCGGGACATTCATGTGTGAAAGTATCATGCCTGTACATGAAACGGTTTAGGAGTAGCGACGATGCGAAAACATGTGTTGTTTGGGATTTTCAGATGTCATTTATCACAACGGCTCCATAGGAAATGAATGAGGAGGGTTTTGAGTTTGTTGTGGTCTGAGGGGATTTTTGAAAAATCTATAAATCCTACTCCAATGAGGGTTACATTTCCTGAATCCAGACAAAAATACTTACGTTTTGATATCCATCCATCCATCCATCCATCCATTTTCTGACGCTTAATCCCTCATGGGGTCGCGGGGGTTGCTTGTGCCTATCTCCAGCATTCACTGGGCGAGAGGCGGGGTACACCCTGGACGGGTCGCCAGTCTGTCGCAGGGCACGTTTTGATATAAATATATAAATAGTGTATAATTAGTCTGAATTATACAATTCAGACTAAGTAGGCTGAAGTTGTTTGGAGTTGTGAAATCTTTGAAAACGCCAGAGTGGGCCACTCTGGCAGTTGAAGAATTCCGTTCTTGACTTTCATTATAAATGATGATTCCGCTGATTTTTGGACATGAGCTTTGAGGAGTAACTAAGAAAACCATAAAAGATATCCACATCCCGTTTCACTTCTGAGTAGTTCAAAGATGTATCTACAAACTGGAAGTTAAACGGTGTTCGTAGGTGAAAGCATGATGATACAGTACAGCATTGAAAATTTTCATTTCGAGGCTTTTTTGAGGCTTTCTCTGTACCTGACTCCATTCATTTCCTATGGAAGTGGTTTTTTCACTAATTGCGTTGCCATGGTAGCCCGAAACCCCAATAAAAGTAATAGCACACCATTCCCGACCAAGCCAAACGTTTTGATACCTATATTGTTAGGGTGCACGCTACGGTTTGAGCCGCATTAAATTCCGAAAACGTTTTGAGTTGCATAGTAATAGGTGCCTCCATGCAAATGCAGGGGGAGGCATTGCTTTGCTTTGCCCTTTTGAACATCCGGAACCGAAAGTTACCAGAAGCTAATAGCATTTTGGCTAGTGGACTTTCGGCATCTTTATTTTTGTCGGTGCCTCGTGAGTTTGGTCCACTTTGGCCATCCAAGGAAGGACAATGGAACAGGGAAAACGTTGGTTCTTAGTAGCAGACATGCAGCTCTGCGGCTATGAGCTAACTGACAGCGTGGTCAGGGCAGCTCCGACATCCTGCATGTAATCTCTGACCCGGTTGCAGTCATGATTTCTGCTCCCTTTTTCTCTCAGTTTGGAAAGTGGGTAAAGGAGGCCGATCCGCGCCATCTCAACTCAACTTAACTCAAACTTTATTTATAAAGCACATTTAAAACAACCGGGGTTGACCAAAGTGCTATACAGATATCACAGTTGCAGATTAAGATAAAAACTGAAAGCTAAAATATGTAAACACAGTGCAAAAAAATTAATGGAGATAAAATATAATAGAATAAATGTTTCAATGTAAATAAAATAATTTTTTTAATAAAATAAAATTTTGCCAAATGTCCACTTAGACTTGATTAAAAACCAGGGAGAAGAAGTATGCTTTTAGAGACGATTTAAAAACCTCAAAGGAGCCTGCCGATTGAATATGCCAAGGCAGGTTATTCCAGAGTCTCGGTGCCGCTGCCAGAAAGGCACGGTCACCTTTGGTTTTAAGTCTGGTTTTAGGCATGGCCAGTAGCAACTGATTAGATGATCTCAGTGTTCTGGTCGGGGCATGGATTTGGAGAAGCTTAGTCAGCATATAATGATTAACAGTAATCCAATCTCGTATTAGTGTCTCCAGATGTCTGTGTGGCAGGTATCCTTTCACTTTTGATAAAATTCTTTACTGGTAAAAACTGTTTTTTACGACCGAACTAACCTGGCGATCGAATTTCAACCTGTCATCAAATATTACACCAAGATTTTTTACTGATGATCGAATGTTAGGTTTAAGAGGGCCCAATTAACCAGGAGGAAAATCTGCTGGACTACAACCAGACATTATAATGTTGGTCTTACTTTCATTCAGATTCAGAAAGTTTGAGGTCATCCAAGATTTAACATCATTTAAGCAGTCAGAAAATGACTGTACAGGGTTGTTGGATTTTTGATCCAAAAGGAAAATAGATCTGGACGTCATCAGCATAACAATGAAAAGAAAGATTATGGTTCCTGAAAATTTACCCTAATGGTAACATATATAAAAGAAAATAAATAGGTCCAAGAATGGAACCTTGGAGAACCCCAGAACTCAAAGGGGCTGAAGATGAGGTGAATTCACCTAGCAGCACAGAAAAGCTCCGATCGGTCAAATAAGTCACCTTTCCTGTAACAGCTGACAAGAATAAACAAAGCTGTTTTTGGCATGGAGGGATTCTTTCCTCCTGCGCCTGACGCTAAAGTTAAACTGATTTGCCCGGTCATATCCTCTGGGCGAAGAGGGATTTCTCCCCTGTGCTGACTTGTGGGTCTTTTCAGGCCTGAGGCCTGCATGGTTCTAGCTGTTCTCAAGCCAGCCTCTCTCCTCCTTTGTCTCAGGCAGGAAGAAGGTGAAGACTACTGGATTCCATGTAGTTTGCAGTGGTGGCTCGCTAGCCCCCCTCTCCTCGGGAGCCCCCAGGGATGAAGAAGCAGACTGAGCGTCTGGCCAGAGTGCTCTGGCCTTTTGCCTGTGGGGAGTGGGTTCACAGCAGACACCCTGCTGTGCAGGTGGATAATTTTAGTCCAGTTTAGTCAACTAAAATTCAAAAAGGTTTTAATCTAGTTTTAGTCAGTGTTGTGTTGCAATTCATAAAGCAACAGTTAACCTCAACAATTTTGAATAATAACCAGATTCCTTACCAGACTGACAGCTTTTTTTTAACAATTAAGTAACTTAAACAAGTGATATAAATGAATGATTAAATAATGATGAAATAATTTATTTAATATGTTTCATGACAGTTTGTATTCAGAAGTTTTAATTAAAGAATTAAGTATTTTATGTATCGTTTATTTATTTATTTTGTGTTAATACATATCCCCACTGTATTAGTTTATAATGTTCGCTATAACATGATAGCGTGACATTTGTGTCAATAATCTTCTAGCATAGGTTGATCTGCGTAGTGGGAGAAGGGCCCCCAAATCAAATTCTGCTTGGGGCCCCCAAAAGGCTCGGGCCGGCACTGTACAGGCGGGAAGTGGGGAGAGCGGCTGCCAGATAAACCCTTCATTCAGAACCAGTCATGGCTGCACGCTGGATCAGAAAACAGTTCTGCTAACCAGATCCAGTCTAAAAAGCCTCTTATTCTGTTTGTAAGTTTCAATCTTATAAAAAGACATGCTGCCTTGCGCTTGAATTCAGGTGCGCAAAATTATGTTACATGTAATTTAGGTGCGCACTTTTAAGGGTAATTTTAAAGGCATACTATGCAACATTTTTCAGTTAATTAATGTGTTCCATACCGTTTTGGATGATTAAATGAGTCATTTCAGGTCCAACAAAGGTTTTCTCGGCCGCCCTGGTGGTCTGTGGGGGAAATACCATACTTGCAATTGCAGGAGCCCTCGGCCCGCACCCACAGGCTCAGAAGTCTCGTGCAAGACCGCGAGAATCGGTCTTGCTTTACTGCGAGAACTTCATGTGTTTTTGCCCTGCCATTCACTATATGCACGCGCGAAAGCAACAACAAAGAACCACGTGTTAACGTCAAATAAACATGCAAGCATATCGAGTTTTTTTTTTATTATTATTATTTATTTATTTATTTATTTGAATGTTGGCGAGGCGGTAGCGTGAGTTTATGTCCCAAGATAGCGCTGCGGGAAACCCTGATGTTCATACTTTCACTGTATTAGTCATTGTTTTTACTGCCGTTTTTTCGACTTTTCGTTGCGTTCGCCTGTCTGCTAAGCTCAAAACAACCGCGCCTGGCTTGACGGAGAAACCAGAACAGCTGAGCATCTTTACGACAGTGCACTTTTACTTTCGCCCTCTGGGGCGAGCCTCGCTGGAAAATCAACCCCGGTTGCATAGTATACCTTTAAGGAACTTGTAACAGCGGGGAGTTCAGCTTAGATCCGTCATTCCTCCTGTTCCCGCTAAAGGAGCCCTTTAAACTCCTTATTTATGCATTTTCCCAGCGCGCAGTGCACCAATCAGAGAAAAATCCGCCCACCTCACCGCCGCAATCTGGTATCATTAAGTATAAATTGTGTTAATACCAG
Organism: Fundulus heteroclitus; assembly: GCF_011125445.2. Taxonomy (NCBI): domain Eukaryota; kingdom Metazoa; phylum Chordata; class Actinopteri; order Cyprinodontiformes; family Fundulidae; genus Fundulus; species Fundulus heteroclitus. The sequence continues at coordinate 34,607,921 of NC_046374.1, forward strand.
ACGTTATCAAAAACGTGTTTTTTTTTTCACCGTCACTTAGCGACAAAGGAGGATGTACAGTTAATCATTGCATCCCTGGATCCACTCCCGTCTGCTGAACGTCGAGCCCGGAGGCTAAACTGAAGGCATTTATCTTATCTACCTCGTTGCCACGCATTAGTAATGCGTGGACACTACTTAACATCGTGTATAAAAAATTTCTGTCCATGACACCAGACGGGCTCCATAGGTTGTCGCTACTGCCATGGTCCGTCAGTTTGGTCATGCAGAATGTGCGCTGCCAGGTGGTGGGCGTGGCCAAACAGGGCTGATACTTCTTAACTTGTAACAACCAGATTACAACACATTAGGCAGAAATGTGATGCATTTAAATTTTCAGACAAAACATCCACTAATGTTTTCGTCCAGTCCCGTCAACGAAAACTCACACCCACGACTCGTCATGTTTTCGTCGTCAAAGATCCACGTTAAGCTCGTCAATTTTCATTATCGTTATGTAAAAAGGGTCGTCAACGGAATAATTTCGTCATCGTCATCGTTGACGAAAACAACACTGAATGCCTGTGCGCTTGACAAACCACATGGCATGACCAGATATTCAAAATGTCCAATGGGTGTCCAGGTATGCAGCCTCTTGTCACCCTCTGGTGGATGAAGGTGAAAGCAGCAGGCAAACAGAAAAAAAAACACAAAGAAAAACCGAAAACCCCAATTCCCAAAATTAGCTTATATTTAAGGTGGCTCATGTTACCTTGAGCTATCTCTATAGTTATGCTGCTATAGGCTTAGGCTACTAGAGGACATCAGGGTGTATTTCTCACTCTACTGAGTTCTCCTACTGCTCTACAACTGTTTGTTGTTATTTCAGCTTTTTACTTTTTGTTCTCTGTCATTTTTCTCATCATAGAAGGTACACCTGGTCTGGCGTTCTGTTATGGTAAATGGACTGAACTTATATAGCACTTTTCCAGTCATGCTGACCACCCAAAGCGCTGTACACTATAGCCACATTCACCCAGTCGCTCTCACTAATGCGCACACATTTATACACCGAGACGCAGCTCGGTAGGCAACTTGGGGTTAAGTGCCTTGCCCAAGGGCACATCGACATGTGGCAAGGGGAAGCTGGAATCGAACCCACAACCTTCTGGTTGCCAGACGACTACTCAACCCATCAAGCCACAGTCGCCTGTTAGCTGTGACATCATCCAGGGGAAGCAGATCATCCACTATTACCAAATAACATAGAAAGTACTCCTGGGTCAATGTGCGCTTCTGTGCTTTCTGTGTCTCTGCTCTGTCTTCTCTAACATAGAAAGTACTCCTGGGTCAATGTGAGCTTCTGTGCTTTCTGTGTCTCTGCTCTGTCTTCTCTAAGCCCCAATGGGTCGAGGCAGATGAGCGTTCACATTGAGCCTGGTTGTGGTTCTGATGGAGGTTTTCCTCCCTGTTAAAGGGGAATTTTCCTCTCCAGTGTCACTTAATGCATGCTCAGTATGAGGGATTGCTGCAAAGCCATCAACAATGCAGACGACTGTCCACTGTGGCTCTACGCTCTTTCAGAAGGAGTGAATGCTGCTTGGAGAGACTTGATGCAACCTGCTGGGTTTCCTTAGAGAGGAAACTCTCTGACCAATCTGTCTGGATGATTTGATTGAATTTGACTTTGGAAAGTGCCTTGAGATGACATGTGTGGTGACTTGGTGCTGTGTAAATAAAATTGAATTGAATTAAATTCATAATTTGAGCTATGTACAAAACACAATCTAGATCTCCTTATGATCATGGTCATTATCATTTTCATCTGCTCATATGTACATCAAGGTGAACAATATTTGGTTTGAAAAAGCAACTGAGGGGACTGGAGCAGCCTAATAAGCAGTTGGTCATTAAATGTATCAATTAAAAATGCTAAGTAATTATTCACACACTTTTTACTTAACAAATCCACGTTTATTCTTAAAATCACAAGATCAACACCTTAAATGAAATTTAATCATATCAAAATCAGTTGCTTGTGTAAAAAAAAGATATCTAAGTAAAAATAGTGATAAATTTAAATTAAGCAAAAAACAAAACTAAAAAACTAGACACTCGGCAGTTCTTCAACAGGGAACATCTTCCTTAAACTGGTTGGCAGTCACTCCCATGGATATGGCCTCTGAATAAGAAGCTGCGAGGTTCTGGGTTTGAAGCCCAGATTTCCCCTCTGGGTACCTGAGCAAGACCCAGAATGCTCTCCAGCAGTCACACAGCGTCAGCCCACTGCTCCCTAAGGAGTGGATCAATTGCAGAGGACAAATTTTATCCAAATGTATGTTGCAATGACAAGATAATAAAATTTGTGATTTTTATAATTATAAGCATGGCCCAATATGATGATTTACATGTAAATGTAACTAGTTTATCTACAAAACAAGATGACAAAGTGCCCCCATAAAGACAACTGGGTTTCAAGCAGTAAAGAACAACAAAGATGGAGACTAAAGAAAATGAAAATAAAATACAAATTTTAGCCAACTGGTAACTTAGAATAATTCTGAACGTTTCAGGTTAACAAACTCAGCAGAAGAACCTTCAAAGAGAGGTCTAAGCCTGACTCCAGCGTATAGAGGCTGAGTGAATGTGGTCTGGACTCTGTGGAGGAGAGTCATGGTGTCAGAGACGCTGTAGAAGGACAGAATACCTGCTCTGTGATCCAGGTACACTCCGACTCTGGAGGAAACTGGACCTGATACTGGAGTTTGAATGTTGATGTGACATAATTTGTAACTGTTTGTTTCACAGCGTAAAGACCAAGATTTGTCATTGAACCCAAAAATACATTTAGATGAACTTCCTGCTCTAGTTATGTTCTTGTATGAAACTGCCACATCAACTACTCCTTCTCCTCTCCTCTCAACTTCCCAGTAACAACGTCCTGTCAGACCTTCTCTACTCAGAACCTGAGGCCAATCAGTGAATCTGTCTGAATGGTCCGAATAGTACTGTTGTTTTTTAATTACTGTCACTTTTCTTGTCCCTACAGAAAATAACAGATTTTTGTTTACTGTGTTTGGGTCCAGAGTGATTTTTTTGGAGAATTTTAAAAACTCTGCCCTGGTCTTTGGTTCTGGTTTAGACAGTAAAACATCCACCTCAGTGACTTTCAGTGAGATGTTTGTCCCTTTGTCTCTCAGGATGTCCTGTAGTTTCTCCCTGATCTCTGACACAGCTGCTGTCACATCCTCAAAGTATCTCAGAGGACGAATATTGATGCTGGAGGAGTCTGTAGACTCACTGAGTGCTGACAGTGAGGGGTAGTTGAGGAGAAACTGGCTGTGATCCTCTGTGTCTGAGAGCTGCTCCAGCTCAGCGTCTTTCCTCTTCAGCTCAGTGATCTCCTGCTTCAGCTTCTCCTGAAGCTCTTTGACTCGACTCATTTCAGTTTCCTGCTGGGATCTGATCTGCTGCTTCACATCAGAGCTTCTTTTCTGGATGAGACGGATCATCTCAGAGAAGATCTTCTCACTGTCCTCCACTGTTTTATCAGCAGAGACATTGATGGCCTCCACCTCCTGTTGAAGCAGCTTCACATCTTTCTCTTGGTCCTGGATTCTCTGCTGGATTTGTTGTCGACTCACCTGGAGCTCCTTCTGCTTCTCAGTCCTTTCTGCTGCAGCTGGGACTGTTTCATGGCCTTTATGTTCATCCATAGTACAGAGATAACAGATACACTGCTGATCAGTACGACAGAAGATCTTCATCACCTCATCATGACGAGAGCAGATGTACTGCTGGAGGTTCTTGGAGGGGTTCACCAGCTTGTGCTTCTTCAATGGTGGAGCATCATAGTGAGGTTGGAGGTGATCCCTGCAGTAGGAAGCAGGACAGAACAAACAGGACTTGACAGCTTTCCTCCTCCTTCCAGTGCAGACGTCACAGGCCACATCTTCAGGTCCAGCATAGCAGAGATCAACTGGAGCAGCTTGGAGTCCAGTTTTCTTCAGATCCTCCAGAAAACCAGTTATTACGATGCTTTTCTCCAGAACAGGCCTTGGTTTGAACTCTTTCCTGCACTGAGGACAGCTGTAGACTTCTTTTTGAGCCCCGGCATCCCAGTGTTCTGTAATACAGTTCATACAGTAGCTGTGTCCACAGGGAATAGTCACCGGGTCCTTCAGTAAATCCAAACAAATGGAGCAGGATAATTTCTCTTGGTCCATCTGAACTCCTCTCTCAGACATTTCGCCTCTCAGTAACCGGGTTCAGTAAGTTTCCTTTGCTCAAAACAGAAACTGGTTTTAATGTTTGTGTGCACAACATGCCGTCAATGTCAGTGGCTACACCCATTTCCAGAAGAAAATAAGGGAGGGATCATGTAAATATGGTTTGTTTACAAGTCCAGGGAGACAACTTGCAGTTCTGCACAACTATGTTTTAGTAATTCTGATCAAAGTAGACCCCTGGTCTATCATGGTCTGAACTATTTAGTAGTTTAATGGGAAAGAAATGAGTCAGACAGGAAAGGAGACACCTTAGCAAAGTAAAACACATCTGCTTTGGAGAAAATACAAAATAAAATCCCTGACTCGCAAGATAAACTGTGTGCAATTTCCAACCAGGATCGTCCCAGAAACACACAGCTCAATAAATAATCAAAAAAACATTTCAATAAACACCGTTCTTAACCACCGTAGGAGCTCAGAAGTACAGAAAACTGTCAGGAACAGTTCTAAAGATGGACCCAGGTGCTGATAGGCAGGCAGAACCAGCAATGTGAATTGACGAATTTAACAAAATAAAAAGCAATTTACAGATGACAGCCATGAAACAAAAAACACCATGAATGCTAATTAGCTTGCTTGGTGTGGCATGGACAAAACAGACTCAGCAAAGCAAACAATATAATCCAGCAGGCAGTAACTGAAAAATGGAAGCATAAATAGCAAAGAAAACCAGTGGTAAGCATGACTGTGATGACAAAGCAACATGAGAACTGAATATGCTTAATTAGTTGGGGCTACGGCAAAAGCTGACAAACCTGAATGGAGCTGAGTGGATATACAAGACCATAATGAATGAAAACACCAATGCAAGACTTTACGTAAAAATGAATGCAAGAAACAACCAGAAGTTAAAAAGTAAGAAAATGCAGTAACTTGGTAGCCTCGTGAGACCATCCTGATCTCGCGAGCTTTCAAGGTTTCACTCGCAGATCAGTCTGGCTACTCTCCGTTAAAGAAAATTTGGAGCCGTTCACCAAACGAACGTCCAATCAGCGTTGGCTTTGAGGCGGGTTGAGGTGTGACGCAACGAGAAGATCGACAGTTCAGTCTAAAGAACATGGCGGCTTAGCGTGGCTATCGAGCAAGTTTTATCGGAATTACAGAGTATTTCTTTGCTGAGCTAACGAGCCTTTACCTGCAGCAGCAAGAGTAGCTTGGCTTGTGATTGTGTTTTCGTCGTTGCTCTGTTACGAGCGACGACGAAGCATGTTGACGAGTACGTCATATGCTTACGTCAAACTGACTTCCGGCGGCGCCCCTGGCGGCAGCAGCCGAACACAGCTCTGTACCAACTCGCGGACTTTTTGCATAAAAATGCATAAAAATGCCGCCAAACTCGCTGGAAACCACTCATCTACCCAGCCGATCAGTACTTGACCGCGAGCGCCTGTTGGAGTTGCGATCAAGTTGTGTTTTTGGACTTTTAAATACCACGCTCGACTGCTTACGTGACTGTGGCGTCCTACGGAAACCAGCCCCGGAGGCCTGTGAAGCGGCGGCCTCGACGAGCAGCTCACGCCGGAGGAGAGCGACGCGGAAGCGGTGTAGCCGGCTGAAGAAGCGCGGGTGCCGAGGAGGTTTAGCAGCGAGGCTAAAGGCTAACCCATTCAGACCGCCGCTACCATCCATCTGGCTTTCCAACGTTCGCTCACTGGACAACAAAATGGACCATTTACAACTCGAGCTCTCTACAAAGAGAGAGTTCAGGGACTGCTGCGCTCTCATTCTGACCGAGACATGGCTTTCATCATCAATACCAGACAACGCCGTTAGCCTGGAGGGGCTAGCTACTTTCCGCGCCGACAGACAGACAGAACTCTGCGGTAAGACCCGAGGGGGCGGACTCTGCGTTTACATCAATAACACCTGGTGTAAAAATGCTAGATTAGTCACAAGTTTCTGCTCTCCGGACATTGAGCTTATGATTATTAGCTGCAGACCTTTTTATCTGCCTAGAGAGTTCACTGTTGTTATCATCGCAGCGGTTTACGTCCCTCCCAGCGCAAACACAACAGAGGCTATGACTGTTCTCTATCGGACTATCTCTGAGCTGCAATCTGCACACACAGAGGGTGTTTTCATCATTGCTGGGGATTTTAACCAGGCAAATATGAAAACTGTTCTCCCTCATTTTTACCAACACGTGGATTTTGCAACTCGGGGAGAGAACACTCTAGACCTAGTTTACACAAACATAAAAGGAGCATTCAGAGCAGCCCCCCGCCCCCACCTGGGCTCTTCAGACCACCTTTCTGTGATGCTAATTCCTGCATACAGGCCCCTGCTGATCAGAGCAAAACCTACAGCGAGGCAGGTGAGGGTGTGGACTGAGGGAGCAATAGAGGCGCTCCAGGACTGTTTTGAGTGCTCTGACTGGAACATGTTCAAAGCTGCAGCAACTTATGAGGACAAGATCAACATTGATGAGTACGCCATGACCGTGTCAGCCTACATCAACAAATGCATTGAGGACGTCAGCACCACCAAGACCATCATCACCCGAGCCAACCAACGACCCTGGATTACTGCGGAGGTCCGTCAAGCGCTAAAAGCACGGAACTCAGCCTTCAAGTCTGGTGACAAGGAGGCTCTGAGGACAGCGAGAGCCAACCTGAACCGTGCCATCAGGCTTGCAAAGCGGAACCACAGCCAGAAAATCCAGGAGCTTTTCCACGATGCCAGCAACACCAGGAGCATGTGGAAAGGCATCCGGGCGATCACTGAATACAACACGCCCTCCCCCCCGGTGGGTGAAGTTGATGCTGACTTCCTCAATGGACTAAATAACTTCTTTGGGAGGTTTGAGGCACTAAACAGCACTCCAGCAGTGAAAGCTGTTCCCCATCAGGAAGAGGAGGTCCTCTGCCTTGACACTGCCGACGTGTTGAAGACTCTGAGGAGAGTCAACCCGCGAAAGGCCCCAGGCCCCGACAACATACCTGGGCGGGTGCTCAAAGAGTGTGCAGGTCAGCTGGCTGGTGTCCTCACAGACATTTTTAACACCTCGCTGGACCAAGCCACAGTGCCAGCATGCTTCAAGTCTGCCTCCATCATTCCGGTGCCAAAGAAACCTCAAGTCACCTGTTTCAACGACTACCGGCCTGTTGCACTGACTCCCATCATGATGAAGTGCTTTGAAAGGCTGGTGAAGGAACACATCGTCTCCAGTCTCCCCCCAACACTCGACCCGTTCCAGTTTGCCTACCGACGGAACCGCTCCACTGAGGACGCCATCTCCTCTGCTCTTCACCTGAGCCTGGCACACCTGGAGGAGAAGAACACGCACGTGCGGATGCTGTTCCTGGACTTCAGTTCAGCGTTCAACACCATCATCCCACAGCATCTGGTGGGAAAACTGGAGCATCTGGGCTTCAGCACACCCCTTCGCAACTGGCTGCTGGACTTCCTAACCAACAGACCTCAATCAGTCCGGGTCGGACAGAACACCTCCAATGTCATCACCCTCAGCACGGGCTCCCCTCAGGGCTGCGTCCTGAGCCCCCTGCTGTTCACTCTGATGACACACGACTGCGTCCCCAGGTTCACCACCAATCACATCGTGAAGTTTGCGGACGACACAACGGTGGTGGGCCTGATCAGAGACGACAACGACCAGGACTACAGAGAGGAGGTGGAGCAGCTGGTGGGCTGGTGCAGAGACAACAGCCTGATCCTGAACGTGGAGAAGACGAAGGAGATCATCGTCGACTTCAGGAAGAACCGGCCTCACCATGCTCCACTGCTCATCAACAGCTCAGCTGTGGAGGTGGTCAGCAGCACCAAGTTCCTGGGGGTGCACATCACGGACAACCTCAGCTGGACTATGAACACCATGTCACTGGTGAAGAGGGCACAGAAGCGACTGTACTTTCTGCGGAGGATGAGGAGAGCCCGCCTGCCCCCGCCCATTCTCACGACCTTTTACAGAAGCACCATAGAGAGTATTTTGACCAGCTGTCTCTCTGTGTGGTGTGGAGGCTGCAGTGCCTCCGACTGGAAGAACGTGAGGAGAGTGGTGAGGACAGCAGAAGGGATCATCGGGGCTCCTCTTCCCTCCATTAAAGACATTTCATCGCAGCGCTGTGTGTCTCGAGCCCGTAACATCATCAGGGACCCCTCACACCCCCACCATAGACTATTCTCCCTGCTGCCCTCTGGAAAGAGGTTCCGCAGCATCCGTTGCAGGTCCACCAGGTTCTGCAAAAGCTTTTTCCCTGCTGCCATCAGACTGTTGAACTGCTGAAGTATAAAAACGGACTGTGTACCACACTCGACCCGCTAATTTGCACATATGTATGTATCCTTCAATATCGCTGCTGCACTTTTTCCGGAAACGTACTGCAAAACTGTTTACAATGCAACTGTCTATTGTTAAATCACTGCTGCACCTTACTGCATATTTGTTTACATTGCTTACATTGTCTTTACATTTAAATCTGCCTACTGCTCACTGCTGCACCTTATCCGAAAGTTAAATTGAAAGTTATCCTGTATTTGACTGTGATTTACCACTGCATTTTTCTTATCCTGTACTGTAAATTCACTGCAAGGTATCCTGTAGAGTTACTGCAATCTTTCTGAGCTGTATGAAAAAACGAAATTTCGTTCTGTATGCACTCTGTGCTACAAAATGACAATAAAGAAAGTCTAAGTCTAAGTCTAAGTCTAAAGTCTAAGTCTTTGTTGATCTGATTGGTTTATTTGGCCCGTCTATCACCAACATAGGCCAATCAGCTAACCAGTATTTTCACCCCTTCCCAAAATTACTTCAACGGACGGTTTCCAGATGGATATGCGGAGCAAATCTATCTGGCAGCGTCAGGTTAGTAACTTGGGAAAACACCTAACAAATCTAAGACATGGAGCAAATTCTACGGCAAAACCCAAACAGCAAAACTAATAACCTATATGGCAAAACATAAATAACAGAAATAAAAAGAAAAACATGAATCTAAATCAAACCCATAAACAAACACCTACAAATCATGACAGAAAACAAGTGAAAGAGCAATTTTTTTTCAATCAGCAACTGTAGATTTATGTTTTCTCATTGGTTTCTTTAAGCTGGGGGGATTTGCCGTCGATACTCTTGTGTGAATACTTAATACTTAATAATCAACATGTGTGGGAGAATAAGAACGGATGTCATTGTAAAGCTAACTAACAATTAATGTTCTGTGTTAATATTTACGCCACTCTTACCATTGGAGATAACCTTGTTAAAGATATCTGTATATTGTTGGATAAATAACTAATAAAGCCAATGGATTGATACTATATTGATAGTGGTCTATGCTTGATCAAAATGTTTCCAATACACAATTATTTAGAATCCTGTATGTGTACCTTTTTGTATTCCAATCTTTGAGAAATCTCGATGTAAGACGATGCTTCTGTAGTGTATAATTCTTCGTTGTGCTATTTATAAATATTTCTTCTGTCAGCTGGACATAATCTGACGTTTTTGCCTGAGTTGTCTTTTGTAATGTATTTTCTGTGAGCCTCTACACCCTCTCCTCCATACATGGCATCCATTTAAATGCAGAAACCTGGATATACTCCCCCATACAGTACAGATAGGTTTAACTGATCATATCCACAGGTGCAGACATCAGGCTCCTTTCTTTACTCATTTACAAAATGCAAATACAGATAAATAATTATTGCATGTGTATCCTCGGCAGCAAGGCCTCAGTCAATCGTTCGGACGGTTGTACTGGAACTGTAATTTCCCTCTAGGATTATTAAAATATTTCTGATTCTGATTTCTCTGGCTGAACAGCCAGTAGATCTTCTCACTGGAAAACAGAGGCTTATTGTGACATGAGCTGGATATGTTTCTTAAGAGGAGTAGAAAGGCCAACAGATAAATGTACTGCGATACTGTAGCTTCAAAGGTTTAACTCTACATATTTAGATAAGTTGAACCCATACCACGTTTACACTACCCTTTTTTAACCGTGCCGAGACCAGTCCGAGCTCGGTAAATGGGATAACTTTTGAGTGTAAATGGATCACAAACTGAACTGAACTGAGCCAGACACAACCGGACGACGCTAAATCTAGACCAGTTCCACGAGTGGGCTCGGCCCGGTTTTTCAGTGGCTCGTTTCTCAGATAACAAAGAGCGCATGAGCAGACCGCGTCATCTCCTTACAGTCAGCTGACTAATTTTGCGGTTTCAGACGTTCATAAATATACTAGCCTCCTTACCGTGACACACGGTTTCCAGTGATGATTCTGCTTAGCAGTGTGATGAACCTCAACATTTGTCGTTGTTTCCTGCGTCTGTAAATCCTGATTAGACATTCGTTTGTCTTATCCACATCCCAAAAGCCTGACTTTCCGCAAAAAGCAATTATAACCAAGCATAACTTCCTGAATGTTACGGGCGCCACCATTTTGATTTGCTTGAGTCCCTCCTTCAATTCTAGAGAGCAGTAGTACCGCAGATCGTCACTAGAAGGCGAGGAACCGGGCTAGCGTGATGTGTAAATGCAGTTAATGTCAGTGGCTGCACCACTCACCACATGTAAATGGAGAGGGAACAAGGAAATATGAATGCATGTTTGTTTGCAAGGTATGTAGTCAAAGTACCTGAAGCCAAAGGGTACAACCAAAACCATTGGTTGTATCTGACTTACCTTTCTGCTGGTTCCTCACAACTGGCACACTCAAAACTGCATAGTTTGTAGTACTAAAAATTTTATCTGAAATTGAGTGTAGTATTGTACATAGACGCTCCCCAGGTAGGGTGTGAGTTAAAGCTGAGACTAACCAAATCTAAATTAGCATCCAATCTGATGGAAAACTGAATCTTATGAAGTTGTATTTACATCTGGTTAAAGTGTATGAGGCTGGGGAGACCACTTGCAGTTTTGCACAACTGTGTCTGTGTAGATCTGATCAAGGAGATTGAAAAGTTTCAGGACTAGTAAGGCTCTAAACTTTTGTTGTTGCCAAGTTTGAACCCTATTTTCTCAACACTGAACATCCTCCTAACAATGTCAAGGGTGATTAATGCTTACCTATTCTCTGTTATACACAGTACAATACTCATTTAAGCATTCTGTCCGGGGATGATAGGAAACATCTGTTTTGGGTTAAGAGATCCATGTGGACCGTAAGGTATCACGTTTGCATTTATGTAACTCTCACCCTATAAAAGGGACTGTGATTGTTTGGCTCATGTTCAGATTTTGATGAATGAAGATGTGACTGTAAATCTTGGAATAAATCCCGCGCTGGCTGAAAAAGTAGCATCTCTACTTTTTTCTGTTGTCTTTCTCCCACAGTAACATTTTTACCTTAATATATCCTCTTCTAAGTCCCTATGATGGTAATCTAAGTGTTTATGGGTCTACCATCTCCCCCTAGTGTCTCTGACCGAAAAATTACACTTGCAACTTTCTGTGCGCTGACCTGGAAGCAGTCTTGTGGCCCTGTTGTCATTCTGGCACCAAGACAAAGAGCTTTACGGCAGCCCAATGTAAGGCCATTGGCATCAATGTCAGTGTAAACAAGTTTGCTTATTATAAGCGACATCTGGCTTGTCCCTTTGAGTCTATTGTAAATTTTGTGAGTCACAGGTTGTGGTTTATTTGGGCTTGTTTTTCACCGTGAAGTTTCATATTTGGCCAGCAAACTAATTAACTAATTCAAGAGCTATAAATAGACCAACTCCAGCTCCTCTACCGACAGCAAGCCAGTGACTCACATCTATCTCTTTCTCTCACCTCCTCCTTGTCCCCCTCCCTCTCCTAAATAAACAAAAGCTCAAAATAGACTAACCCACACTACCTTTTAATGGGCTCAGGGGAACCGGTCTCTATCCCTCCGCATACACACATCTCTCTCTCTGAGAGTGACAGTGTGCTGTAGCTGTGGGGTGGGGATGGGGGGGACGCACACGGGAGTGAGTTTTAATGACAGTGCTATTTTTGAAAGGTCCTGTAGGGGAAGCCCCACTCAAAAATTCCTTAGTATGGCTTTAACATGGCAAGGCTGAAAATGAATTTTCCTTTGAACCACAATTATTTACATTTTCAGTGGAAACATTTCCATAATATGCACAACAATATCAATATGACAGACTGGAGCTGCAGATGTCCAACAACAATATCTTACACCCAAAATTCTTCAGCTCAACTTTTAAAGGTTATGACTGATCACAAATTGATTATGGGTAATTTCAAAAGCTTAACGGGTTTTTTAACAAGCAGAATAACATCAGTCACTTATCAGAATATTTTTCTACATATATGTGCATCCAAGTAAACATAAAAGCTTCATAGATATAATTCAAATCAATATAGAATAATTATGAGTGGGAGTGGTGGCTTAGTGGTTGGAGATCAAGGCACTTGTGTTGTAGAGAACCCGCTGTTCCCAAAAGGACAGGTTCAACTAGAACATTTCTGAAGAAATTTAGCAAGGCGCCTGCCTTGTGGTGCGTACCATACTAACAGGAAGTAACACCGCAAATTTCAGGTTCCTACGGTCTTCACAGCCCCCACAGCGGCCGTTGAAAGGTGCCATGTTAAGTCAATGGAGCATGTCCCTGACCTCCTAGGAGCCTCTTGGTAGCAGCGTTGTCATGGAGACTCACTGACAGCTGCAGCCCTGTTTTACTCATCATTATCTTTATCATGTGGGGGACTGAGTAGAATGTGTGATTTTAGTGTCTTTGTAACATTTCTGCAGCATGTAGCAAAGGCAAAAAGGGGTGAAAAATTAATGTTTGACACCTCATAAAATAGACATGCTTTATCCGACATGGGCCAGATTTGTTGTGGAACTTTCTCTCTAACGGAAGTACGGACTCAGTCAAGCAAAAGTTTATATGACTTTCCTAGAGCTACTTCCTGTTAGCAACATGCTAACCATTAGCCGCTAACATGGTTGTGTTCAGTATCACCGGGTGATGGTACTCTGTTAGTTTGGTCTAAATCCTGTACTGGGAAGTGCCTCAAAAAGGGAGATAATATGATTTTGCATGGTTCTTGTTTATTACGTCGCCATGGTAACTGAAAATGGCAGCTTATACAAAAAGAGCACCTGACTGGATGAAGAGGCACTTTTTAACATGTATACTATGGGGGTGAAAATTTAATATATTTAACCTGCCAGACCAGGTTTTGATCCTACAACCTCTGGAGTACCAGTCCCACAAGTTAGCCAATGGACCAAACCCCAGCCATATACAGGCTTGCATTTGGCGGAGTATAACTGTATACATGGCCATTGAAGAGCATTGGGTGAGAGATGGCGGTGTGCAGCACTTCGTTTCTCGGGAACGGTAAATGCTAGAGACGTAATTTTTTTTCTGCGTTTATTTCGTAACGGATAGGGGAACATGACAAGCGCTGGGTTTTTGCTGGAAATATTTTAATAAAGGCGCAAAAAATTATGATATAGAAGGGATTTTTATGGAAATGCAAAAATGCATTAAAAATGGTCCCGAACAAATTGCTGTAGCTGAAAAAGTATAAGAGATATCAAAATAATTATTTCAACAGTTACCATGGCTAACTTCGTCGCCATGGTAACTGGAAATGGGGTGAAGTACAAATAGCACACTTCACGGCATCGAGACGCACGTTTTGATATATACTTTGTGGGGGTAGACCCTACGGTTCGGGCTGTATTAACGGAAGAAACGGACGGAAGAAAAATAAATAAAAAGAAAGAAACCCTTATTTGGTGCATAGTAATAGCTCTGCCCATGCATTTGCATGGCAGTCCCCTAATGAAGAGGACACTTTTATTGGAAAGCATTTTGCAATGACAAATAAAGACAATAAAAATATTATTATAAACTTTGCCAACTGTGATGATGTAAATATAGTTAGTTAAGCAACAAAACAAAACATAAGTAGCTCCATAAAGGCAGCTGATCTCTGAGCAGTGAAGAAATGACAACAATGAGCTCTCAGCAACAACAGTGGAGACTAAAGAAACTGAAATTAAACTACACATTTTTTACCAATTGAACCTCAGAAGAATTCCAACTACTTCAGTTTTACAAACTCAGCAGAGGATCCATCAAAGAAGGACCTGAGCCTGATCCCGGCATGTAGAGGCTGAGTGAATGTGGTCTGGACTCTGTGGAGGAGAGTCATGGTTTCAGAGACGCTGTAGAAAGACAGAATACCTGCTCTGTGATCCAGGTACACTCCTATTCTGGAGGAAACTGGACCTGAGACTGGAGTTTGAATGTTGTTGTGACAAAATGTGTAACTGTTTGTTTCAAGGCGTAAAGACCAAGATTTGTCGGTCAATCCAAATAAACATTCATTTGACCGTCCTGCTCTCCTGATGTTCTTATATGAAAGTGCTATATTAATTCTTCCTCCTCTCCTCTCCACCTCCCAGTAACAACGTCCAGTCAGACCCTCTCTACTCAGAACCTGAGGCCAATGGGAGAATCTGTCTGGATGATCAGGATAAGACTGTTGTTGTTTCAGTAATGTTACTTTTCTGTTCCCTGCAGATAATAACAGATTATTGTATGCTGTGTTTGGATCCAGAGTGATTTCTTGTGAATATTTTAAAAACTCAGCTCTGGTCTTTGTTTCTGGTCCTGATAGTAAAACGTCAACTTCAGTCACAATCAGTGAGATATTTTTCCCCGTCTCTCTCAGGATGTCCTCTAGTTTCTCTCTGAGCTCTGACACAGCTGCTGTCACATCCTCAAAGTATCTCAGAGGACGAATATTGATGCTGGGTGAGTGTGTAGACTCACTGAGAGCTGACAGTGAGGGGTAGTTGAGGAGAAACTGGTTGTGATCCTCTGTGTCTGAGAGCTGCTCCAGCTCAGCGTCTTTCCTCTTCAGCTCAGTGATCTCCTGCTCCAGCTTCTCCTGAAGCTCTTTGACTCGACTCACTTCAGTTTCCTGCTGGGATCTGATCTGCTGCTTCACATCAGAGCTTCTTTTCTGGATGAGACCGATCATCTCAGAGAAGATCTTCTCACTGTCCTCCACTGCTTTATCAGCAGAGACATTGATGGCCTCCACCTCCTGTTGAAGCAGCTTCACATCTTTCTCTTGGTCCTGGATCCTCTGCTGGATTTGTTGTTGTCTCACCTGGAGCTCCTTCTGCTTCTCAGTCCTTTCTGCTGCAGCTGGGACTGTTTCATGGTCTTTATGTTCATCCATAGTGCAGAGATAACAGATACACTGCTGATCAGTACGACAGAAGATCTTCATCACCTCATCATGACGAGAGCAGATGTTCTCCTGGAGGTTCTTGCATGGATCCACCAGCTTGTGTTTCTTTAATGGTGGAGCATCATAGTGAGGCTGGAGATGATCCCTGCAGTAGGAAGCAGGGCAGAACAAACAGGACTTGACAGCTTTCCTCTTCCTCCCAGTGCAGACATCACAGGCCACATCTTCAGGTCCAGCATAGCAGAGATCATCTGGAGAAGCTTGGAATTTCTCTTGGTGCAGCTTAACTCCCTTCTCAGCCATTTCACCTCTCAGTAACAGGGACGTCTGAGTTCAATTTTTTCAAAACTGGTGTTAGGTACACAGCATGTCATTGTAGTCAGTGTCAGTGGTGACACCCACTGCCAGATGCAAATGGATAGGGAACAAGGAAATATTGTGGACTGTGTGTTTCATAAAAATTCCAGACTGGTCAGACAGTCAAAATATCTGACACCAGAAGAAAATGGAAACCATCAGTTGTACCTGACTCACCTTTCTGCTGCTTCTTCACCACTGAGACACTCAGAACTGGCAATGTTCTCCTTGAATTTAAGTTTTTCTGTGAAATTAAAACTAAAAAGTTTCTCTGGCTTTTTTGAAATTTTGATACCCAGGTATTTTACATACTCAAAGGTTATCTTAATAGGTCTAGTTTCCAGAAATAATGGGCCTAGGTCATTAGCTAAGGCAAGGCAAGGCAAAGCACGGCAAATTTATTTGTGTAGCACATTTCAGAACAAAGACAACGCAAAGTGCTTTACATGATTAAAATGTAGGAACATAAAGTTTGATTCCTGGTATCTTGTTTTACTCAGCTACATTTAGATTGTTTTTCTGGTTCCTTTGTTGCCCTATCTCAGCCCCTGTTGCCACTAGCACTCTCTCTCTCTACTGAGTTTTCCCTCCAGCTCCTTCTCCACACCTGCGCCAATCAACCCCTGCCATTGTTCCAGCTCCTATCCTCCCAGTATATAAGCTTCTTTCTCTTTTTTCACTCATCACTGGTTTCTACTGTTGTTTCCTGTCACCTTGTCTGATCGTTTCTTCATGCATATCCCAAGTCTATGTTTTCGTTTTGCTCTGGCTCCTGCGTTCTCTCCAGTGTTTGTAAATGTTTGGATTTTTCATTAAACTCACTTATAACGGCTCCCTGCCTTGGTCTCTCTGCATTTGGGTCCTGCAACAACGTCTCCCAAAACATGTCACATGCTCCCTCATGCTAATTGCCCGGGGCTCAATGACCAAAGTGGCGTTAGGGGACATCCCTGCTGTGTCCCCCTCTTTAAAGCAAACGGGTGACCTATCTGAGTTGATAAATGAGGCATTAGGCTGTGAATAAAACATGTGCACCCAAGAGATAAAAGATGGGCCCACACTAAACCTCTCCATAACCCTAAAAAGATACTGCCATTCCACCTGGTCAAAAGCCTTTTCTGCATCTAGACACAGAATGGCCTTCTTAGAGGTTTTGTCAAAGGGACAGTACATAATGTCCATCACACGCCTAACGTTAAAGAAAGGGAATCAATTTCCAATGAAGCCTGTCTGATCAGTGTGAATATTTGATTCTACACATATATTCAACCTATTGTAAAATTTTAGTTAATATTTTTAAAATATAGGTTGAGCGTGAAAATTGGATGGTAAGATGAAGGCTCCGTTTTATCTCTGTCCGGCTTCAGCAATAGCAAAATATTAGCATCAAACAGGGTTGGGGGAAGACTTTCAGATTCTACTGAGTGTAAGAACATCCTATATAGAATTGGAGGTATTTGATTTGCAAATTTCTTGTAAAATTAAATTCCAAATCCACCTGGTCCTGGGGTTTTCCCATTTTGCATTTTTTTTTAATTTATTTATTTATTTTTTAATTTCCTTTATTTAACCAGGTAAACCCCGTTGAGATCTGGATCTCATTTTCAAGGGGGACCTGGGCAGAAATCTGCAAAAACACTACAACCTGGTTACAAAAATAAAACCAATTAATACATATGCACAAATATAAAACAATAAAAACAATTTAAAAGCAGTGACACTGTTTCATACAAGCTTGTTGTCTATCTTTAAGAACCGCTCGAAATAAGTCCAATGAAATAGTTTCTGACATCTTGAGCTCAGACTGGAGCTGATTCCACGCTATAGGAGCCAACACACTGAATGCTTTCTTTCCTTTATCAGTTCGAACACGAGGAACATGTAGAAGGATAAAGTCATTTGAGCGTAAAGCATGTGAACTACTAGATCTATGCAAAAGAGAGCTTAAGTAAGTTGGTGTTAGTCCAAGTAGAGATTTATAGATTAGGATCATCAAATGATTGTTTCTCCGAACACACAATTACCAGAGAAGGGTCATTTAACATTTCTACCTTTGGAGCCCAGAGACGGGTCGACTGACCTGAAGGATTTTAATTAGCATCCTATAAGCAGTTGTGAACCAGCGCTTTTGTTCTGTAAATAAGGCCATTACTGGTGCACCAAAGGAAGGGGGAAGCTTAACTCCCTACTAACTGCCAGGTACAGCTGTGAGCAATGACCAGAAGTATTTGTGTCTAAGTCAAGAGGACTGAAATTCCAGCATGAGAAATATACAAAGGTATAAGAGGCAAAGGCAATTTGGACAATTAGGTATTTGTACTACTTGAACTGTTATGCATTTTGTTAAATTATGATTACAAACAAGCTGTACCGATCCGTTGTGGTGAAGAGAGAGCTGAGCCAAAAGGCGAAGCTCTCGATTTACCGGTCGATCTACGTTCCTACCCTCATCTATGGTCACGAGCTTTGGGTCGTGACCGAAAGAACGAGATCCCGGATACAAGCGGCTGAAATGAGTTTTCTCCGTAGTGTGTCTGGGCTCTCCCTTAGAGATAGGGTGAGGAGCTCAGTCATCCGGGGAGGACTCAGAGTAGAGCCGCTGCTCCTCCACGTCGAGAGGAGCCAGTTGAGGTGGCTCGGGCATCTGGTCAGGATGCCTCCTGGACGCCTCCCTGGAGAGGTGTTCCGGGCACGTCCCACCGGGAGGAGACCCAGGGGAAGACCCAGGACACGCTGGAGGGACTATGTCTCCCGGCTGGCCTGGGAACGCCTTGGGATTCCTCCTGAGGAGCTGGCCCAAGTGGCTGGGGAGAGGGACGTCTGGGCCTCCCTACTGAAGCTGCTACCCCCGCGACCCGACCCCGGATAAGCGGAAGACAACGGACGGACGGACGGATGATTACAAACATCAGTGTATTTCATTGGTATTTTATGACATTGACTCGTACAAATTAGTGCATAATTGTAATGTGAATAGAAAAGGATCTGTGGTTTAAAAAGTGGTTTTCAAAGGCAAATCTGAAAAAGTGTGGACTGCATTTGTATTCAGGGCCTGATATTCCAAGATTAAAAAAAATTGCTTAATTACTAAATTCTAGTCAACACAAAACTTATTGTTCGATTAATAAGCTTGTTATTGTTCGATTGAAATCAGAAAGAGAGGGGCATACTTAGACATGACCAGGACATGGTCATCAGCCTAAACTGACAGGGTATCACTCAGACAAACATCTCCTTCTTTAAAATAATTTTCAGAACTACGTTGTTTGTGACGGTAGCACAGAGTAGGCTTTTTTTCCCTACCCTGACTTCCAAGCAGCTAGTTGATTACATACATACATAATAAACCATACACAATGGTTTTAGAGATTTTGTATCCCAAAAATGCTGCACTTTGCTAATAACAAACAATTGTTTATTATTATAGAATTTAGTTTTATCCACACTGCAGGGTAATAGTTGTAAAGTGATGGTGTTGGTTGCTTTTATTCTTTGGGGGATGCTATATTCACTAGATACAGGGAAACTGGTCAGAGTAAAAAAAGGGGACCTTGTTAAATGCAGTGCAATTATAATCAAATGAAATAAAAGTTATTTTCTCGGGTGTTCTGACCTATGAAATCAGCAAACAGCTCCTTAATTTTCAAGAAAAACTTGTAAGGAAAACACGGGTTGCCTACAGTAAAATGTGTCTTTTTTTTATTATTATTATTTAACCCCATCAAATGATAGCCCTGCAGTAACTTTGAATGCCAACCCGTGTTGCTAATTTGGTTAGTTTTCTACTGTAGAGCTGCCTCCATCATAGATCTCACCCACCCCCAACATGGACTATTCACACGTACCTTCTGGCCTGACAGTACAGAAGTGCGGAAAGCTGTTGTGAGTTCGGCTCTCCCCCCCCCCCCCCCCCCCCCCCCCCCCCCTGCTGATTCCTCAGGCAATGGCCCTATTTATAATTGAACAAGGGATGCTAATTTGAGCCACCAGAGTCGTCAGTTTGGACTCAGGGTCTTTTGACCCTCTTTCGGGACTTCAGGGGGGAGGTCGAAAACCCTGGTAATGCTACGCCAATCAGCTTTTGCATACAAATCACAATGATGTGTCAAACGTCTACTCCCAGTTATAAACCTTAAAGCACAATGATAAACAGTATTCAAAGATTTCAGACATTTGGTTGAAGCATTCATATATAAAACATCTCCATAATCCAGAAGTGGCAGGAATGTTGCTGCAACCAATTTACTTCTAGCTTTGAGTGAGAAACACGGTCCATTTCAATAATAAAACCCAATCTTCATTTTCAATGTTCGTAATAGATTTGCTATATGATTTTTAAAAGAAAGTTCATTATCTAGAATAAAACCAAGATATTTATAATTACTAACAAACTCAATTTGTGCACCTACTGCAGTGGTAAGGAATAGAGGGATTTCTGGTAGTTTAGCAGAGTGGGAGAAAACCATTGCCTTAGTCTTATCCACATTCAAAACCAACTTCAAAGTTTGTAACCGTGTTTGAACTACATTAAAAGCAGACTGTAAATACTGTAGTGCCTGTGATAATGATGAAGAGTTGCAGCACATTATTAAGTCATCAGCATAAATCTATCATATATCTGATAGAACAGCGTATTTCTTCAGAGAATCATTTGTCTTATATGAGACTGCATATCTAAGCCTATATATATATATATATATATATATATATATATATATATATATATATATATATATATATATATATATATATGTATATATATATATATATATGCCATTAGATATGCAGATATATAAGACATAAGCCTGCCAAATATTAGTAATATCATCTTTATTGTCACTGAAACATACATTACAATGAAATTTGTTCTCTGCTTTTAACCCATCACCCTTGGGGAGCAGTGGGCTGCCTATATTAAATTAATTTTGCGACCACATCAACAGATTAAATAATTTCTTACTTTTTAGATGCACCAAATTACCCTCGTAATGATTGTCAGGATGCAGCTTGTAGGCTGCAGTCTGAGCCTCGCTGCCTCTCTCCCTTCCCTGCTCTGAATAATTAATTCCACCTGTCAGGCTGCAATTTACCTTCAACTGCTCTCACCTGGTTCCACCCTTATTTATACTCACCTCAGTCTGTTCTTGCTCGTCGGTCCGTAGTGTTCACTCCTGCTCAGTTCCTGCCAGTATCCAGTGTCAGCTCAGTTTTTTTGTTACAGTCAATCAGAAGCGATTCTTCAACTTGGTTTTTGTTCAAGTAATTTCCTAAGACTCTGCTCAGCTCTGTTCCACTCAAGTTCTCAACTCCGTTCTCAAGTTCCTGCAACTGCTCCACGTTCTCAAGTTCCAACAAGTTCACTTCCACGGTCTCACGTTCTGCAGCAGTTCCACGGTCTCAAGTTCAGTTTCACAGTCTCAAGTTCTGTTCCACGGTCTCAAGTTTCCGCAGCTGTTCCACGTTCTGTTCCACGTTCTCAAGTTTCCCCAGCTGCTCCACGTTCTCAAGTTCCAACGAGTTGATTCCACGTTCTCAAGTTCCAGCAGCTGTTCCACGGTCTCAAGCTCCCAGTTCTGATATTCTGGTCTCAAGTGCTCCACCCTGGTCTCAAGTCTTCAGCTCCGGTGTTCCTCCCTGGTCAGTCTCCCCGCACTCCTCCTGTCAGCCAGCTTCTGCACCCTTCATCTCCGTCCAGAAAGACTCTGGTTCCTCTTGCCATTCACCTTCCAACCTGTTCAATAAACTCACTTTAAGGACTTGCTCTGTGTGTGTGTGTGCTGTGTCCGGGTTCATCCAAAGACAAATCATGACAATGATGAAATATGTTGTGGGCTAAGCCCCTGATGATGAGAATGTCTAGCCACGCACCTGGTTTGTACTAATTAACTAATGGACAGTGTGGAAATCTATGTACAATAAAACCAATGTAAATAGTGTTCCTCTGTTTTATTTGTCTTTATCCTAATTCTAGAAGTAGACATAGTCAAATAAATAGCACTATCATTTTGTGGAATCCTAATCATGCTATTATAAATAAGCAAAAGTCTAAACAAAAAATAGTTTAGGTGGCATCTAGCGTTCTTATACTGTATATCATGTAAAAGAAATTACATCTGCTATTTATACCTGAACTGCCTTAAAGGGTCGACAAAAAATGAAAGCAATAATTGTCAGGATGCAGCTTGTGGGCTGCATGCTGAGCCTCCTTTTCTCTCTCTCTTCCCTGCACAGCCTGATTGCTTTCACCTGTCAGGCTGCAATCATCACTGATCCGTCTCCACCTGTTACCTCCTCCATATATACTCACTTCATTCTGTTCTCATTGCCGGTCCGTAGTGTTCACTCCTGCTCAGTTTCTGCCAGAACCTTGTGTCAGCTCAGTTGTTTTTGTTCCAGTCAGCCAGAAGACTTTTCTTCAGCTTTGTTTTTGTTCCAGTCAGCCAGAAGACTTTTCTTCAGCTTTGTTTTGTTCCTGTCAGCCAGAAGACTTTACTTCAGCTTTTTTTCAGCCCAGCCTCACCCAAGACACTGTTCCGTCCTGCTCACAAGTTCTCAACTGCTGTTCTCCATTCCTGATGTTCCGTCCTGGTCTCAAGTTCTCGGCGCTGATGTTCCATCCTGGTATCAAGCCCTCAGCTCTGATGTTCTGGTCTCAAGTCCTCGGCTCTGATGTTCTGGTCTCAAGTCCTCGGATCTGATGTTCTGGTCTCAAGTCCTCGGATCTGATGTTCTGGTCTCAAGTCCTCGGCTCTGATGTTCCGTTCTGGTCTCTAGTCTTTGTCTCCAGAGTTCCTCCCGGTCAGTCTCTCAGCACTCCTCCTGCTGGCAAGCTTCTGCACCCTACATCTCCGTCAGTTAAAAGACTATGGTTCCTTTCATCATCCACAATGTTCAATAAACTCACTTTAAAGAACTTGCTCTGTGTGTGCGTGCTGTGTCTGGGTTCATCCTAAGACAAATCATGACAATAATAACAATGAAATATTGGTAAAAAGGAAACCCTCACCTTTTCTTTTTCAGATGGCTGTGGCTAAGAATCTGAATTTTTAATAGCCTTCAGTCTTTGCTTTTCCATCTTTCCAGCAGTCTTCAGAACTCCTGCCTGGCACAGAATATTTAGTTTTATAAAACAGATTAGATTTGTGTTGATAAAATGTATTGAAATGAATTAAATGCTATTTTGAGATGCTAACGTTGGTTACTTACATTTCTCAAGTTCAACAAATCAAAACTCTCCCCTGCTTCCGTTCAGAACTGCGTTGAGCAGCATTCACCTATTTTAGTGCAGATAATATTTAGTTTCTTAACTTGGACTAGTTTCGTAGTCTAGTATTAATTGTGGTAACAGCAGTATCCCAGTATGAATCAAAACTTAAATCTCGCGCTCCAAGCACGCACGCACACACACACACAATAGAAAACAGCCAATCAGGAAGAGGGAACCCGGAATTTAAGGCAGCACAACCAATGAGAGTGGAGTTAAGCAGCACACATCACAGTCACGTGTG
Organism: Fundulus heteroclitus; assembly: GCF_011125445.2. NCBI lineage: Eukaryota > Metazoa > Chordata > Actinopteri > Cyprinodontiformes > Fundulidae > Fundulus > Fundulus heteroclitus. Next base: position 34,631,225 of record NC_046374.1, read on the forward strand.
CTGCAGATTTAAAGGGACAGGAAAGAAAAAGCAGGCAGTGAAGCTGCACACAGCAGCGTTGGAATGACACCGTGGCGCTCAAGGGAAAACCTGTGCATGTACGCATGTCTGGCAGAGCCGAACCGACACGCAGGAATACTCTGAATCAGTAATTTTTTAGGGGTGCCAAGCTAAGATTTAGGGGTGCTTGAGCAGTTCGAAGTCTTCAGCTGATCCAAAATGCTGCGGCAAGAGTTCTGATGAAAATCAACAAGAGGGATCATATTTCTCCAATTTTAGCTTTTCTTCATTGGCTTCCTGTTAAATCATTTAAAATTCTCCTTCTAACGTATAAAGCCCTTAATAATCAAGCTCCATCATATATCAGAGCTCTGATTACCCCGTATATTCCTAACAGAGCACTTCGCTCTCAGACTGCAGGTCTGCTGGTGGTTCCTAGAGTCTCTAAAAGTAGAATGGGAGGCAGATCCTTCAGCTATCAGGCTCCTCTCCTGTGGAACCAACTCCCAGTTTTGGTCCGTGAGGCAGACACCCTGTCAACTTTTAAGACTAGGCTTAAAACTTTCCTTTTTGACAAAGCTTATAGTTAGAGTGGCTCATGTTACCCTGAGCTACCTCTATAGTTGTGCTGTAATAGGCATAGGCTACTGGAGGACATCAGGGTCTAATTTTCTCACTCTACTGATTTCTACTGTTCTTCAGTCTACTGTTCTTCAGTTTTGCATTGTATTATACTGAAATGACTGTCGTCATTTCAGCTTTTAACTTTTTGCTCTCTCTCTTTTTCTTCATAGTAGGTACACCTGGTCTGGCGTTCTGTTAAACTGTGACATCATCCAGAGAAGACAGATCACCCGCTACTACCATCTAATGTAGAACAGATTACTAGATCAATGTGTGCTTCTGTGCTTTTTTGTCTCTCTTGTTGTGTCTCTGCTCTGTCTTCTGTAACCCCAGTCGGTCGAGGCAGATGACCGTTCATACTGAGCCCGGTTCTGCCGGAGGTTTTCCTTCCCGTTAATGGGGAGTTTTTCTTCCCACTGTCGCTTCATGCTTGCTCAGTATGAGGGATTGCAGCAAAGCCATGTACAATGCAGACGACTCTCCCTGTGGCTCTACGGTTCCCCAGGAGTGAATGCTGCTTGTCGGGACTTTGATGCAATCAACTGGTTTCCTTATATAGGACATTTTTGACCAATCTGTATAATCTGACCCAATCTGTATAATATGATTGAACTTGATTTTGTAAAGTGCCTTGAGATGACATGTTTCATGATTTGGCGCTATATAAATAAAATTGAATTGAATTGAATTTAAAAAAAAATCCGAGTCGAGTCCGAGTCAAGTCCACTACTCATCCTAGTCAAGTCCGAGTCGAGTCACTATTGATCCAAGTTCGTTGTAGGAACATGCCGTGATGTGTGATGTATGACATGAAGCAGTAACATTCCATTGCACTAATAATGGCGTTCCGCGAGCGAGCTATTTTTAGAACGTGACGTCATATCACGTGGTACAGGAAGGGCACTCTTTCACTGTAGTTACCCTTGGTTTTACTCGGTAAAACGACTGCTTTTTCCAAGTCTAAGACGTCTCCTAACCATTGTTTTTAAACATTGTGATTATGGAACGTGCAACAACGACTCGAGGTACGCTGATAGGCCGCATATAAAGGATGTTAAAGCCGCAAGCGGCGTCGATCGGCCCTCGCAGCCAAGCGGGCTCCGGCCTATTGACCATTGCCGCGGTGCCGGCCGGCCGGCGGGGTTCGCGCACCGCTGGCCGCCACCGCAGATGCTGTCACGCATTTTCCTCGCCCGTCCACCGGGCGATTCCCACAAACGCGTTCGGCAGCGTTCCCTATTGACTCACAAAAAATCTGGTGCAGATCGGTCGATGCAGCGAGGAGATACAGCCGTTGGATAATTATAATGCATGGCCACCGGACCGGACTAAATTGTTCGGCGGGCCGGAAAATTTATACCGATTCCTGGACGGTGATTACAAACAGAAAAAAACGGCCGATGACGCCATGAACGCTGAGCAGGAAAAAAGCCTTTCTAAGCCCTCGACACTCAATCCATCGTTTGAGCTGAACGTTGGTATGTTGTTCCACAGTTCTACCAGTAAAATGGGCGCCTGGACATCCTTTTGTGAAAGTTTAACAGCTGAAAAGTCGGTCATATTGTTGTATCTGTTGCCCGTGTAATGGCTGGTTGCTACGTGCGCTCTCACACTGTTTGCCCAACCTTAGCGGCAAGGGGCGTTGCTCATGAGATGGTGACGTCACGTGCGCGGTACGACATTTAGATATTAAAATCATACACCAAATAATATTCTAATGACATATTAAAATTATAGCCTAATGATATAAAAAAAAGTCGAGTCTTTTTCTCAATTTCCGAGTCAGAATGATCTGAATGTAGGAGTCCGAGTCCAAGTTCGAGTCATCAGTGCTCAAGTCCAAGTCAAGTCACGAGTCTCTAAATTTAGCTAATGACTCGGACTCGAGTTCGAATCTCGGACTCGAGTACTACAACACTCCCGTGGAGGCTCTGACATAAAGGAACAAAGTAAATATTGAATTATTAAATGCAAAAATACATACTGTATAAAGTGATAGAAACATCTACCATGGACAGTATTTATGCATTTAATTTGTCTGCTATTTTTTGCCAGCCCTCTCTCCTGGCTTTAGCAGACTTTGAGGTGTTCCCTGTCGTTTTAATTAATGACTCAGAATTCGGCATAACCTTCCATTAAAAGCTCGTGTTCTGCTTGAGAGAAAAACTGTGGGCGTTCTTTGGCCATGCCGAACAGCCAATAGCAGCGCTGCTGATCATTGTTTCTACTATTGATACATTTCCCCTTTTAAACCAACGAATTAATGCACAGTTATCTCAGATAACTCAATCCAGCCATACTAATCGTAAACAACAGGTGTGTTCGAAGAATCCAATTAGCCGGATCACGATTAGCCGGATGAAATCATCTTGGATGTGTCATTTGATCTTGGATGTTTTAAGCAACGTACGAAGAACGGACCCCAGTTAAGTGAAGAAGATTTATTTACAAAAAGATTCAGTAAAGGAGTCGAATCCACGGAGGACCTGCATCCAAGGAATCATCATAACAGCTTCCTATACATAATTAAAATTATTATGTAGATAATAATTCTAATACAACAAATTGGAGTGGTGGTGTAGTGGTTAGAGATCAAGGCACTTGCATCCTGGACAGGCTGCAAGCTTTTGGGTTCAAATGCCAGACTGCCACTCTGGGTCTAGCTAGTTAATCAACAACAACAAAAACATAAGATGACAAAGTAGCTCCATAAACAGAGCTGATCTCTAAGCAGTAAAGAAATGACAACAATGAGTCTCAGCAACAATGATAATAATAATTGTAATCTTTAACCACATGGACCTCTGATCACTTCAGACTATTTCAGGTTAACAAACTCAGCAGAGGATCCAAACAAAGAAGGTCTGAGCCTGACTCCAGCATATAGAGGCTGAGTGAATGTGGTCTGGACTCTGTGGAGGAGAGTCATGGTGTCAGAGACGCTGTAAAAAGACAGAATACCTGCTCTTTGATCCAGGTACACTCCTATTCTGGAGGAAACTGGACCTGATAGTGAAGTTTTAATGTCCTTGTGACAAAACGTATAGCCATTTGTTTCACAGCTTATAGACCAAGATTTGTCAGTGCATCCAAATAAACATTCATCTGATTGTCCTGCTCTGCTGATGTTCTTATATGAAACTGCTACATTAATTCTTCCTCCACTTCTCTTCTCCACCTCCCAGTAACAACGTTCAGTCAGACTCTCTCTACTCAGAACCTGAGGCCAGTAAGTGAATCTGTCTGGATGATCAGGATAAGACTGTTGTTGTTTAATTACTGTCACTTTTCTGTTCCCTACAGATAATAACAGATAATTGTTTGCTGTGTTTGGATCCAGAGTGATTTCTTGGGAACATTTTAAAAACTCAGCTCTGGTCTTTGGTTCTGGTTTAGACAGTGAAACATCTACTTTGGTGACGGTCAGTAAGATGTTTGTCCATCTGTCTGTCAAGAGGCCCTGCAGTTTCTCTTTGAGTGTTGTTGCTGTCACATCCTCAAAGTATCTCAGAGGACGAATATTGATGCTGGGTGAGTGTGTAGACTCACTGAGTGCTGACAGTGAGAGATAGTTGAGGAGAAACTGGTTGTGATCCTCTATGTCTGAGAGCTGCTTCAGCTCAGCGTCTTTCCTCTTCAGCTCAGTGATCTCCTGCTCCAGCTTCTCCTGAAGCTCTTTGACTCGACTCACTTCAGTTTCCTGCTGGGATCTGATCTGCTGCTTCACATCAGAGCTTCTTTTCTGGATCAGACGCATCATCTCATTAGAGATCTTCTCATTGTCCTCCACTGCTTTATTAGCAGATACATTGATGGCCTCCACCTCCTGTTGAAGCAGCTTCACATCTTTCTCTTGGTCCTGGATTCTCTGCTGGATTTGTTGTCGAGTCACCTGGAGCTCCTTCTGCTTCTCAGCCCTTCCTTCTGCAGCTGGGACTGTTTCATGGCCTTTATGTTCATCCATAGTGCAGAGATAACAGATACACTGCTGATCAGTACGACAGAAGATCTTCATCACCTCATCATGACGAGAGCAGATGTTCTCCTGGAGGCTCTTGCATGGATCCACCAGCTTGTGCTTCTTCAATGGTGGAGCATCATAGTGAGGCTGGAGGTGATCCCTGCAGTAGGAAGCAGGGCAGAACAAACAGGACTTGACAGCTTTCCTCTTCCTTCCCTTGCAGACATCACAGGCCACATCTTCAGGTCCAGCAAAGAAGTGATCAGATAGAGCTGCTTGCAAATTCTCTTGGTCCAGCTTAACTCCTTTCTCTGCCATTTCACCTCCCAGTAACAGGGACGTCTGAGTTCAGTTTACTGAAAACAGAAACTGGTGTTAACTCTTAGGTACACAGCACGTCAATGCAGTCAGCGTCAGTGGCTACACCCATGGACAAATTTAAATGGGGAGGGAACAAGGAAATATATTTAACTGCATGTTTCTTTACGAGTTCAGACAGGTAGAACGTCGAAGTACCGGGAACTAGAAAGGAACAGAAACCATCAGTTGGATCTGATTTATTTTTCTGGTGCTTCTTCATTTCTGACATACTCAAAACCCAAAAAAATTGTATATGGAAAAAAAACAGCATTGTACATTGACACCCCACAGGTAGGGTGTAAGATAGGAGGGCATAATTTATGAAGACTCAAAGTGTGGATCTCCTACTTGAACATGCTGTCCGTTTAAAACAAAAAACCTGCATATACCCCACATAAATAAAGATTTGTTAAACTGTTAGACGAATTTTTTTTTTGAAAAATGCGGAATATCAGCATATTGTAGCAGGACAGAACCTAAGGGACGGGTGAGGATCCAAATTTGCCTTCAGAGCTGAGTTAAAAGTTGTGACACTCTCACAGTTGCCCTGACACAAATTGGTGAAACTGTAAGGCTTTCCTATCGGGGTCAAGGCAAACCAGAATTGACTTCCGGTCAACATTTGAACATTTCTCTGAGTAAGCAGAATAGTGTGATAAGTTATTTTGTGCATGTTTAGAGCTAGACAAAACAGTTCAGATTTAGCCATGTTTAATGTACTGCACAGCACCTAACAATAGGCACAAATCTTTCCATTTAAATGGTTTTATTTGTATATTGTCATGATGCAGCCTTTTCTGCTGCAACATGCACATTTTTTTGTAACTTTTCACCCTCCATACATCCAGTCTCCTCTCCACCTCAGTAATTATCCACACCTGTCAGTCATCAATCAGCCAGCATTCAGCACACCTGTCAGCCTCACTATATAAGCTCCCAGTATTCAGTCCTTCATTGTCGGTCTGTCTGCTTATTCCTGTTCACCTCTGCCAACTTCTGTTTCTGCCGCTCACCTCGTCCAGTCTCGTCCAGCCCGAAGTCTCTTCATCTCCACCTGCCTGCTGTGGTTCTGGTTCAGTTCTTACTCCGGTACTGCAAGTATTCACCAAGTCGTGCTGCTTTATACTGCTGGTCAAGTCTGGTTCCAAGTCTCCACTCAGCCGTGTTTCTGGTTCTGCTGCCTCCGTGCTCTGGTTCTGTCCTGCTTGCCAGTTCCTGCCTTCACCATCCTCCTGCTTCAGCCCTGTACAGACTGTTGGGTTATTTCATCCTCCACTATTCACCACCTTCCATAAACTCTTCAAACTAGCTCTGCTTGTGTGTGGTTGTGTTTGGGTTCATATAAAGCATGACATATATAGAGAGATGTATGTACTGAGGATCACAGGCAAAACAAAAAGACTCATGAAGGAGTGAGAGAGATGACGGCACTGCGTGATGCTGATCACGCAGTGCCGTCATCATGGGTTCCCAGTAGTATGGGAACGCATGCTACTGCATGAGTGCACCATTTTATTCTTGTGATGTCTGATGATCCACTTCAGCCCCACTATATCCGGCATCGCACCCAACCATTACAAATGTCTATAGCGGATCATTGGGAGGAGATCCAATTTCTTGTTGTTTTGGCTGTATCCTCCCCCCTGATTCTGGGCTACCCTTGGTTCTGCAGGCCCGAATCTCATGTTTCCTGGTCTTCTTGGTAGGTACTCAATTGGGGTCCCAACTGTTCCCATCACTGTCTTGTTCTCAGTAATAGGGAATGTCACACTAAACCTCAGGCTTCAGTGGCCATTGACTTGGAGAAAATTTCTCAGGTTTACCGGGATCTAAGAAGCAGGACTCTACCCTTCCCCCCACTCTGCCCCCACGCTATTAAGCGCCTCTCTGGAACTGTCACGCCCTGGGGTTGTCTCTTTGTTCGGTCCTCTGAGAAGTATATAGGGTAGTTCACTGCTATTGTTTTCATCCGGGATTTTCGCGCATTCGCGCCGGACTGGTAGGCAAAAGACAAACACAATGGCGGACGCAAACAGAGAAACTGCCGAGTTATCCACGTATTTTTCTTCTTTAGATAACGTATCACAAGATCGTTTTAAGAGTAAGTTGATGGTGGATGGTATCAAATTGCCAGATCCACACAGCAAAAGCCTGAAGGGACGGAGCGAGTCTGTAAAATGCTGGCCAAGAGTTCCAAGGCTCCAGCAATGCCCGCGACGCCATGAGGGATTAAGCGGGTCAGAAAATGGATGGATGGATGGATGTTGAGACACGTTTGTGCAACAGCACAAAGCGGCGTCAAACACAGACCGCGTCTCAGCAGAGAGGAAGACCCGCCCGGTAGGTTAAAAAAAACATTGTTCACTACGGATTATTTTGGTGTTGTTGTCTTGTTAAAATGGGTGGAGGTGTCGGCGACATTGCAGCGTAAACACAGACGTACTAGCGCCCGTGAACGGGGGCATAATGGAGCCGCTGTCTGGAGCAGCAGCCGCTTCTCCGGCCCGTGTAGCGATCGCCACCTCCCCTCCGCCGCTATTTAAGTAGAACAATGACTAGAGCAGAATTAAGTTGTTTTTACCGGAGATGAAGTGTAGACTGCAAATTCTGTCGTAGTATGATGGCTCCCCCAGTCCATTGGGATTATCTGCCTGCGCTCTTTTCTTTGAAAATATCCATTTCTTTCTTCGTCCCTCCTCCTTCAGTAAACGACAGAAACGTACATCCAACGATTTGGAATGCCTCTGTGTGCAACCGGGAGCACACAGGCATTGTTTAGAGTCCAAAAATAAACTAACTAAAAGTACGCTCTAAATCACCTGTTTTGTCATGTAGTAGACGAGAACAGTACTGTTTTTTGCCTACCCGCCGGACCCGGATGTAGCACTGACGTCACGCGTGAACTACCCTATAAGGCCAAGGAAGAATACAGAGAGGCTTTTCAGCAGGTTTTTATCCGACCCTCCACCTCCCTAAATGTTGCAGGGTTTTTCTTTGACACAAAGAAGGATGGGGAGGGGGGCTCTGTCCCTAAATTGACGATAGGGGCTGAACAAGATAACCATAAAGAATTGAATCCTGCTCTCTCTGCTTTCTACCGCACTCGACTCACTCTCTCAGGTCAACTTTTATAGACGCTTTATTCACAGCTTCAGCTCTGTGGCTTCTTCTTTGACTTCTCTCACCAAACCAGCAAACCAACCCAAGCCATCTTCGCTGGCCTTTGGATGACTGTATCCTATCTGCAGAACCAGCTCCTCCAGAAACCCCAGCCAATCACACCTATAATCCTTTCCAGTGTCGTAAGGAGGCCTTGGTCTGGGCCCTCTCCTCCCTTGGGCCATCCTGGTCCAGAAAGGACACTTTATCTCCTCAACAATGCCTTTTGGTGGCCCTCCATGAATCAAAACATTTGTTTCAGCCTGTGATGTTTCTGCCCAAGCCAAGTCCTCCTCCCAACCTTCTGTAGGGGACCTTCAGCCTCTTCCTGTTCCTAGACGACCGTGGTCCCACATCAAACTCAACTTCATCATTGGTCTTCGATCAATGGATGGTCTTGACAACATCTTGACGTTTGTGGACTGGTTCTTCAAGGCAGTGCATCTGGTTGCGCCACCGGGCCTTCCTTCTGCCAAACGGACAGCAGAACTTCTTCAAGAGCATGTAGTCTGGTCACATGGGTTCCCCAATGATATTGTCTCCGACAGGGGTCCTCAGTTCACTGACAGATTCTGGAAGGCCTTCTGCCAGCTGATTGGAGCCTCTTCCAGCCCATTCTTCTCTTTGAAAAAATTTGATCAATGGTGTTGAGAGTCCAGCTAACCAGATCCATAATCTACAATTTGAACATATATGTAAAAAGAAGCTCCTAAAAAGATTGATAGAAGCAGAAGTAAGAGCAGGGCAGATACGGGGTAGAGAGAGGGAGATGCGAGATGTAGCTTTGTCTGTGTCCCTCGGCCTTGGCTTGAAGGAAATAAACTTAACATTTAGAGGGGGGTGACCCATTAATACTCAAATAACAAAGAAGAAAATAAATCAGTTGTATCAAACTATTTACAAACAACAAAGACAAATAAGAGGAGTTCAAATAATTTAATAATCATAATACTAAATATTATTTTGTTTCTTGAAGTGTTTTAATTTTAATTTTCCTGTAAAACACTACGCTTATTTTCTGTTAACCTGTTTGTTCAGTACTATAAATTAGGGAGTTAGAGGGTGTCAGTAATGACGAAGAATCAGAAAGGTGAGTCAGATATAACCAACGGTTTCTGTTGTTGTGGTTTAAGGTACTTTGACTGTATACCTGTCTGGACTGGTAAAGAAATTTGAAGCACAGTACATGTCCTGGTTCCCACCCCATTTAGATCCGGTGATGGGTGTAACCACTTTGGCGGCAGTGACATGTTGTGAATATCAGAGTTTAAGGCAGTTCCTGCTGTGAGTCAATACAACTCACATCTCTGTTAGTGAGAATGGCTCAGGGAGGAGTACTGCTGGACCAAGAGAAATTCTCCTGCTCCATTTGTTTGGACCTACTGAAGGATCCGGTGACTATTCCCTGTGGACACAGCTACTGTATGAACTGTATTACAGACCACTGGGATGGAGAGGATCAGAAGAGAATCTACAAATGCCCTCAGTGTAGAAAGGAATTTTTACCGAGGCCTGTCCTGGAGAAAAACGTCATGTTAGCTGCTTTAGTGGAGGATCTGAAGAAGACTGGACTCCAAGCTGCTCCAGCTGACCTTTGCTATGCTGGATCTGAAGATGTGGCCTGTGATGTCTGCACTGGAAGGAAGGTGAAAGCTGTTAAATCCTGTTTAATCTGTTTGGCCTCTTTTTGTGAAAACCACCTGCAACCTCACTATGAATCCTTTACTTTCAAAAAACATAAAATTGTGAAAGCTTCTGCTAAACTCCAGCAGAACATCTGCACTCATCATGATGAGGTGATGAAGATCTTCTGTCATACTGATCAGCAGTGTATCTGTTATCTCTGCACTATGGATGAACATAAAGGCCATGAAACAGTCCCAGCTGCAGCAGAAAGGACTGAGAAGCAGAAGGAGCTCCAGGTGAGTCGACAACAAATCCAGCAGAGAATCCAGGACCAAGAGAAAGATGTGAAGCTGCTTCAACAGGAGGTGGAGGCCATCAATGTCTCTGCTAATAAAGCAGTGGAGGACAGTGAGAAGATCTTCACTGAGATGATCTGTCTCATTCAGAAAAGAAGGTCTGATGTGAAGCAGCAGATCAGATCCCAGCAGGAAACTGAAGTGAGTCGAGTCAAAGAGCTTCAGGAGAAGCTGGAGCAGGAGATCACTGAGCTGAAGAGGAAAGACGCTGAGCTGGAGCAGCTCTCAGACACAGAGGATCACAGCCAGTTTCTCCTCAACTACCCTTCACCGTCAGCACTCAGTGAGTCTACATACTCATCCAGCATCAATATTCGTCCTCTGAGATACTTTGAGGATGTGACAGCAGCTGTGTCAGAGCTCAGAGAGAAACTAGAGGACATCCTGAGAGATGCAGGAACAAACATCTCACTGAAAGTCACCGATGTGGATGTTTTACTGCCACAACCAGAACCTGAGACCAGAGCTGAAATCCTAAAATATTCGCAAGAAATCACCCTGGATCCAAACACAGCACACAAATATTTGTTAATATCTGAGGGGGGCAGAAAAGTAACATTAATGAAAGAAGAAAAGGCCTGTCCTGATCATCCAGACAGATTCACTGACTGGCTTCAGGTCCTGAGTAGGGAGAGTCTGTCTGGACGTTGTTACTGGGAGGTGGAGTGGAGAGGAGGAGGAAGAGTTGATCTAGCGGTTTCATACAAGAACATCAGCAGAGCAGGAGGGTCAGATGCGTGTTTATTTGGAGCTAATGACAAATCTTGGTCATTATTCTGTTACAGAGACCGTTTTACATTGTATCAAAATGACATTCAAACTCCAGTATCAGGTCCAGTTTCCTCCAGAATAGGAGTGTACCTGGATCACAGAGCAGGTATTCTGTCTTTCTACAGCGTCTCTGAAACCATGACTCTCCTCCACAGAGTCCAGACCACATTCACTCAGCCTCTATATGCTGGAGTTGGACTTTATAATGGAGACTCTGCTGAGTTTGTTAAACTGAAATAGCCAGAATTTATCTGAGGTTGAGTCGGTTAAAATGTGCATTTTAGTTTCTTTAGTTTACTTTGTAATCTTTTGTGTTGTTTTGTTGATGTTGGGGTTTGATGTTGGGGTTTGTTTGGGTAATGACCCCAACTGTTTCTGTTCAGCCAAGGATGGTATCGCTGCTCAGGAGGGTTTTTATTCACCTTAACTAATTATATTTACATGTATTGCTTTGTCAGACCAAATGTTGATCAAATCCGTGATGAGCTGATGGAAACTGTAAGAATCATGATCATCAATCAGGACATCAGTAATTATTTTATTGGACAAAGATTAGATTATGGATGAAGCTGATTGTAGAAATGAATGAAAAAGAGCAGAAAAGTGTTTTTGTTCTGTTTTGATCAAATAGTTAGACACAAATTTTACCTTTAAATTTGTATAGTTTACAACATTTGTTGGTAAAATCCTCTGAGTTCCAATCTCTTTCTAAGTTTTTCTCAAAAGCACCTTTTAACTGTGAAGAGCTATTACAAAATGTTTAAAGTTATTTAATGTTTAATAAATAACTCTTGGTCTGTTAGGTATTGTCTGGTGAAAATTAGCCCAATTGCTGATATTAGGACAGAACTCTGCACACATATAGAATAAGGAGTGACAACTTTTATTCAAGTTCAAGAATTTATTAACAGCAATAAAATTAACATGCAGAGAACATCACTATAGAATGCTGTTTATCTGAAAGAACACTATATTTCAATCAACAAATCCTTTCTGCTAGGCTAGTGAAACTTAACTAAAGCTACTACGCAAAATAAAGATAAAAATAAGCTAAGGAACGATGTACACAAAAAAGAAACAAAAAGACTAAATAAACTGGTTGTTCAGTAACTTAGGACGCTTGGTTTAATAATGCTTTTATTCTTCCGGGACGCTAGGGGTCGGTGTAGCGATCGGTCGCTAAATGGGTTTATCTTAAAGTTATACAAAACACCTTTAAATACACATTAATGTTCCAGATTAATGAGGTAATAATGCTCATAGCAATATCAAATGATGGTGGAGCGAATTCAAACAAACCTTATGTTTAAACAAACCATAGTTGTTTGGTATGTTATCTGGAAGCTAATAGCATTCTGCTAGCGGACATTTAATAAGCTTTAAGTTCACTTAAGTTCACTTTAAGTTCACTTCCAGGAATATGTATGTGGAGCGTGCGGAGGTTGCCACTGGTGAACAACTATAATGGTATGTGATGTTAGATTAAATGTTTCCTATTTTTTTCTTTCTCTCCATGTTTTGATCACAAGGCAAATGAATCAGGGGCATGGTTAAACGTTTCCTTCAGGCAACTGTTTGAGCGCCTACCAGCGTACAGGTTTGCTGTTTTGAAAATATACTAATATCTATTAAATTGTCTGTGATGTAACTGATCAGTTTCTGTTTAAACATGAGTTTTGATTTGTATTATGGCCAGGAATGTACTGATCATCATTAAGCAGAAGAAGGTGTACTTTGCCATCACAATTAAGAGTGGAAAATCCACTTGGGTGGGATTACTTTCATGTGCTCCAGTTACATTTGAGGTCAGTGTTGAATCGTCTCTCTCAGTTGACTAGGGGTGCCATAAATCTTCGTAGAGGGGCTGAGAGCAGCACGGTTTTCTTGCAGTGGCAGTTTTACGACTCTCTGCCCCAACCTGGAATGCACACCTGAGCTTAGAGCTAAAAATTCATGTTATGCTATTTCCCATTAGCTTAAAAATATTGAGATATTTTTTTATATTTTAGGCTACTTATAAAAGTTGCTGGCTACGATGTACCAGACGGCCACCAGGATTTGCTAAATTACCAGGTATTTTTTATTCAGGTTCTAAAAGATGTTTTACAGACATGTCCTCTGCCCAGAAACACCACCCTAATTCAGTATGTTAATCACCTGCGGTTGGCTTCTCTTACTGCTGAGATCTGCCTTCAGGCCACGGAGTTAGTTTTGAGACATCTTCATCAACATGGTTTTAAGGTCAGTACAGATAAATTGTAAGTTGCCAGAAAATGTGTATTTCCTGGGCTGTGTTATTTCCACAGGAACACTATTTACTCTGGTCACAAATAGAGCATTCTCAGAAAGTCGAACTGCTGCGTCGTCACTACATATTGTAGTATATTGATTGCACACTACCTTTAAGGTACCTCGTGAAGATACAAGGTATGATAAAATTGAATAATGTTTTGATTTGGATTCATGAAAAGGAGGAAGTGTTTTTCCTACTTAAACAAAGATTAGCATTTGCAACTGAATTGACTCTCCCTGATGACTTTTTACTGATTTCTGTTGATGTTTCTGTAACAAAACTAGCAGTAAATGCAGTTTTGTTTCAGAAAAAGGGGGAGAGAGAAGGGTGTTAATGTACATATCAGTAAATGTTAGATAACATAGAAAATCAGATGGTACCATAATGCAAATTCTATTAATGTGAGCAGCTGGTGTCTAGGATGGAAAAGGTGAGACCAGAATTGTAAGCTAGTTCTATTGAAGGCCCCCAGGTGAGGTAATAGTTTAGAAAGATGGTTGTTATTTCAGACAGGACAGTTAAGGATTGAAAGCCGCATACATCGTGTTGGAACTAACTGGATCAGGATTTGTAACAAGTTGATAGAAAGATAAGTCAATGTGTATATGGATTCAGTATGTGTTGAAAAATAGTGCATGTCAAATGATGTTAAAGGGTGAGTGCAGGATTTTTGACATGAGGATGGTATCTATTGAAGGGGAACTGAGAGAGGAATTGATTACAGGAAGAGTAAAGGTGGAGCAGAGCAGCTTCAGAGGAGCGTTAGAGTAGGAAGGGTGCTGGAAATGATCTGATGGAGGATTGTGTTACCTTCAGGATTAAAACAGGATTTTTTTTCTGAAGCACACGGAGTAGGAAGTGTGGGGTTAGTACGATGCGTGGTCACCTTAATCCAAAGAAGATTCTGACATTGTTACAGGAAAAATTTTCTTTCATTGCAAATCCGAATTAAATAATCTTTGATTCCACAGACAAGGTGATCCTCATCAGAGGTTTTTGAGTATTTGTTTGTGTGTGTGGAGGCTTTTACAGGACGACCAGAGGCCTGCAGCAGGAGAGGAAAGAGAAACTGTGATAAAATGTCTCATTAACTATTACATTTCTAGGCATAGGTTTCCTGACAGGATGAAGATGGACAATGAAACCCACTCTAAGAATCAGGACCTGCATTGAGTGGTGTCCAGTCTTAGACAGACCCCCACTGATTTGATTATGATGTCAGTTTCGCAGAAAGCACACTTTACTCAGCTTGATCGACCCTGCAGTTGCTTGTAAGTTTTTGAGCCCCCATGTGGCCCGCATCGGTGACTGGTCTCCCCAGCACAGACTCTCTCCTCGAGAGTCCACAGGCAGAGAGAAGATAAGTCTGCACTTATATTGAAATATTCACCTTATCTATTAATTTGTTCATTCATTCATTTATCTTATTACCTGTTGATGTAATGTCCACTTCAACTACTTCACCCACAAGGTTTCCTTTTTCTTGATTATTATTTATACACTTATATCCTTTTTTCTCATAGCATCTGAATTGCATACATCTGTCTTACACATTTTCTATTAATGCTGAGACAGCCCCTCTATGTATCACACTTTGTTGTACTTATACTACATTCTACTACTACTACTACTACTAACTACATTCCCTCAATCAAAACAGTCCTATAAATGAACTTTATTAAATCAGCCCTGGAAGCGGTAAAATAAAAGAAAAAGTGTAACAGTAAAAAGTTAAAGTCTTTAGTTATTTGTCTATCTTGCCTCCTTGTGGACAGGTTTGCTCGCTCCATTTCAAGCTGTCAGAATGAACCAGTCGGCGTACAAAGTATTTTGATATAGTTATCTTCATATTGATGTTACAATTACCAATATTCATATGTTGTCAACCCTGGTTATTGTCATAATATTTATTAAGTTATGCTTCCATCACGTAAATGAACATTGTGGTGCTGAATACTTTTCTTAGCAGTTTTCCCTATTTCTGCTCATGCACATCTTGTTTAATGAAGCTTATTACATCTTAAAGTCACATCTTTAAAAGGTTTCACCTTTACACATTCATCCACGTGTCGTCAATTGTGTACATCATTTTTAATTTAGTACAAGAAAATCTGAAGTGAATGCTGAAGGTGTGTCTGCCAAACTCATCTTTGTTTTTGTTGCTAACAGGTCAGTTTAAAGTTCTCTAACACATCCGTCTTATCCCCTCCCATTTGTTGTCCGTCTCTCAGTGTTCTTTTCATGGCCCGCATGTCTGAATCCTGGTCAGCTCTACACTATCCTCTAAGCAAGAGCAATGATCCATGAACCCCCATCCTTTAGTTGCCGTCTCTGAAATCAGAATGCATGCCACTAGCACTTTGTCAAATTAAGTCTTTGCAAAATATTTTGTGTAATATAAACATTGACCAATTTCTTCGTCCATAGAGTAGTGTCGATAAGTCTGTGGTTAAAATGTCTGTTTGTGACTGTTTTGCTGTAATTCTTTTCAGTGTTTCCTATAAAAAAAAGTAGTCATAAAAAGGTCTTCCACCATTGCCCCAGATGTGAATATCTTCAAAATTTAAATAAGCAGAATTATTTTACAGTGATCTAACTTTCTTTATATAAATACAATTAGGAATAAAACTGAATTTTTCCACTTTAACCCTGTTGAAGTCATTTCCACATTGAACCTTTTTGCAGCCTTTGCAAACAGTTTTTATGTAAAATTTTAATTGAAAACTGGACTAGGCAGAAGTTAATGACATCACCTTTTTTCTGTGTCCCCAGGATCAGCACCTCAAGTCTTTGCCGCACAGTTTAGTGCTCCATTCAGCACCTAGGAATGTCTAAAAAGACACTAAAATCTCAAATTACCTTGTGTAAGTTGGTTAAAACTTAGTATAATTTAGCCATATCCACTTATCCTTGCATGTCCAATATTGATTATGACTTCTTACTGTACGCCTGCAAAAGCTCACTTATTAGAGACTTCTGTTGGAAGAAAGGTGGCATTTCAGGATCTCCAGCCAGCTTCTGGAAAGCAACAGCTCATAAAAAAATTATTTTAGTATTTAGATAGTCAAAACCTGGTCCTCTTAGTATCAGTTTAATGTGATGTTTACAAGTTCTGGGTGATCCTGGTAATGTATAGCAACATCTTTTTTTCCTTATCTTTTGTGTAATTTCGTTTTCAAACATCCCCTTCTTTTAAATTATCTGCATAACTACCTTGAATGTAGTTACTTTATGTTTTTGGAGATAAAATAAAAGCAAACACGATTTTAACAAAGAAAGAGACAAAATACAATAAAATAAACAAAGGAAAACGTCTCCCAAGGACCACAAATTTGTTTGTCTCATTAATACACAGATTATTGACTTATTTCAGACTTCTGATTTATTTCTGGTGCTTGTGACCAAGTGAATTCACTGCTAGTGTTGCCCTTAAATATATACAATTTTCCAAATCTCAGTTGGTCTAAGGTCAAACTTTCAAGTGAACTGATCTACACTTAATTATTCATCAGTACAAGCGTTGATGTTCTCTTTAAGTTTATAAGCTTCTAGAGTTTTTTTTAAATGATTATAGTTTTCGCCTGTAATACAGCACATAGAGAACACTGTCTAAAATAAAAGCGAAGATCAATATTTGAGCTATACAGAGAAAATAAAAATTAGAGTTTTAAACGTTCAGGTCTGAAGCTCCCTTTGTTTTGCTGAAGCCGGAGATTCCACCCTAGAACATCGTTTGACTATCATGCCTAACAGACCACCACTCTATAAATAAAACACAAAACCTGAATGACATTACACTCTACTTCAATGATTCTGGAATAAAAATCCTACCTACAAAAAGGGGACTTCTAAGCAGTAAGCCTTTACTGTGCACTTATTATATGAGCAGGCTACATTCATTTACTCTGATTACAGACACTTTGGGTCCTTCAATATTTATTAAGAGTTCCCTTTAAGAGTTCCCTTTTACCCCTCCTGTGGACATCATCTAATATTCTTTTCATGCTCCAGTCCCTGTCAATGCCAGAACACACAGACCCAGCTGTGGAATCACTTCTAGATGTTTACCTTATGGTTAGATTTTTCTTAACATATCTTTTTGTCTCCTTTCAGACTAAACTGTCCCTCTGGAAGTTTTTCAAGGTTTGCCTCAGCTCCACAAAACTAGATAACTTGAAAAATGTTTAAGTAATAGATGATGTGCATAACATGGCCTGTTGAAAATCTGAATCCCCTCAACTCTCCTCTTTTAGTTTTATTAAAATTCTGCCAAAAGTCAGGAACCACAGTTACTGACATATGCATTAAAAATAACGTCAAATAACGTGGCTGTGCACCTTTAAGTGGCACCCAAATTCATGTTTTCTGGATTTCCCTGTCTTGACTTGCCCATGCCAGATATTTCACTAGCTCCTGATTTGTGTACCTCGGCCAAGTTTCTGCCTATCAACTGTTATGGAAAAATATGATTACTTGTTATATTAATCAGCCATTTTAATGGAAAATAATAAGAGGTACTTCTGGTCTCTAAACTGTGTCACCCCTCTGAGGCAGAAAACACACAGCTCACAGGGTGTTTGTTTTAAGGTCTGAAAGCTATTTTATGGTTCTTGAGGTCTTCTGGGTTGACCCCCTAATAGGACATCTGGGTGCTAAATCAGCCTTACTTCATGTTGACTCTTGAGACAATAGTCTCCTTGTTTTGGGAGCAGATAGGACCTGGAGCCTCAATGTCTGCACCCACAACCCCCAAACTAATCGGGAGGGGCTGGTCAGTCTGTTAAAAATATGGGTTTGCGAAGATGAGGGCAGACAAAGTCCTTACAATGGCTGGGAGAAGGACGTAGGTAACATACTTAAACTAAGCTTGTAAGTTTTTCTTTGTCTTTTTGGAATTCCAAATGAAATAAATATGCATATTTTAAATGTTTGCCTCTGATAATTGTTTCTCCTTTATTACCAAATCTTGAACCGGGGTACGACGGGCCGTGAACAATGGACAGGAGCGGGCCCCCTGTTAAAATCTTAACACAACCAACCCCCCTTGCCTAGCCCGAACATTTGTCCACTTATCTTCTAGTCTCAGTCATTCTATAAATCACTGAGAATAAAGTTTCTAGCTTCAACCAAGCCTTTTGTGATGTCGTCACTCTCTCAGCTGCTGTTTTATGGATCCCTCTGGAGCCCAAGGAACTTCAGATCAGAACCACTGCCACCACCTGGCTTATTTTCTGAGTCTTCTGTCCACAAATGAATCCTCAGCAGCCACTAATCTGTTTCTCTGCCTTCCAGTTGTTCCTGTGTGTGTTTCTGGCAGTTTCCTGTTTTTCACCAGCGAATTCATTGAAATAAATTTTTCAAAATGTTATCTGTGTTCGGCTGAAATATTGGGTCTTCTGGTACATTACACTAAGGGTTGATCACCACTAAATATCAGAACCTAGAATTGTCCCTGTTTAACACATATGCAAAAGCAGAGAAGAATGAGGGTTAGACACTTTCTCGTAATGAGTCAGTCTGAAAATATGTTTTCTCATGCCATGAAACAAAGTGATTCCAGTTAATCCACATATTTTTAGGTTGGGTGTGACTTACATCTATTTAGAGTGAGAGTTGTCTGATTCAGTCATTGCCATTGTTCCTGAGAGGTAAGATGGCACAGAGAGGAGCTCAGTTAGACAGCGAATCCATCTCCTGTTCCATCTGTTTGGATCTCCTGAAGGATCCGGTGACTATTCCCTGTGGACACAGCTACTGTATGGACTGCATCAAAGAGTACTGGGATAGAGAGGATCAGAGGAGAAGCCACGGCTGCCCTCAGTGCAGGAAAGAGTTCATACCGAGGCCTGTCCTGGAGAAAAACATCACATTAACTGATTTAGTGGAGGATCTGAAGAAGACTGGACTCCAAGCTGATACATCTGATCACTTCTACGCTGGACCTGAAGACGTGGCCTGTGATGTCTGCACTGGGAGGAAGATGAAAGCTGCCATGTCCTGTCTGGTCTGTTTAGTGACTTACTGTGAGAAACATCTTCAGCCTCACTATCAATCCCCTGCTTTTAAAAATCACAAGCTGGTGAACCCGTCCAAAAAGCTCCACCAGAACATCTGCTCTCGTCATGATGAGGTGATGAAGATCTTCTGTCGTACTGATCAGCAGTGTATCTGTTATCTCTGCACTATGGATGAACATAAAGGCCATGAAACAGTCCCAGCTGCAGCAGAAAGGACTGAGAAGCAGAAGGAGGTCCAGGTGAGTCGACAACAAATCCAGCAGAGAATCCAGGACCAAGAGAAAGATGTGAAGCTGCTTCAACAGGAGGTGGAGGCCATCAATATCTCTGCTGATAAAGCAGTGGAGGACAGTGAGAAGATCTTCACTGAGATGATCCGTCTGATCCAGAAAAGAAGCTCTGATGTGAAGCAGCAGATCAGATCCCAGCAGGAAACTGAAGTGAGTCGAGTCAAAGAGCTTCAGGAGAAGCTGGAGCAGGAGATCACTGAGCTGAAGAGGAAAGATGCTGAGCTGAAGCAGCTCTCAGACACAGAGGATCACAGCCAGTTTCTCCTCAACTACCCCTCACTGTCAGCACTCAGTGAGTCTACACACTCATCCAGCATCAATATTCGTCCTCTGAGATACTTTGAGGATGTGACAGCAGCTGTGTCAGAGCTCAGAGAGAAACTAGAGGACATCCTGAGAGAGACATGGACAAACATCTCTCTGAAAGTCACCGAAGTGGATGTTTTACTGCCACAACCAGAACCTGAGACCAGAGCTGGATTTCTAAAATATTCGCAAGAAATATCTCTGGATCCAAACTCAGCAAACAAGAAGCTGTTATTATCCGAGGGGAACAAGAAAGCAACATTAATGAAACAACAACAGTCTTACCCTGATCATCCAGACAGATTCACTGACTGGCTTCAGGTCCTGAGCAGAGAGAGTCTGACTGAACGTTGTTACTGGGAGGTGGAGTGGAAAGAGAGAGGAATCGATGTAGCAGTTTCATACAAGAATATCAGCAGAGCAGAAGGATTAGATGAATGCTTATTTGGAGCCAATGACAAATCTTGGTCATTATATTGTGACACAGACAATTATAAATTTTGCCACAACAACATACAAACTCCAGTATCAGGTCCAGTTTCCTCCAGAGTAGGAGTGTACCTGGACCACAGAGCAGGTATTCTGTCTTTCTACAGCGTCTCTGAAACCATGACTCTCCTCCACAGAGTCCAGACCACATTCACTCAGCCTCTACATGCCGGGGTCGGGCTTCATTATGTTTATCTAGGATCCTCTGCTGAGTTTGTTAAACTGAAATAGTCAGAACTGATCCGACGTCCGGTTGGTTAAAATCTTTATTATAGTTTCAGTTTCTTTAGTCTCCACTGTTGTTGCTGAGAACTCATTGCTGTCATTTCTTACCTGCTCAGAGATCAGCTGTCTTTATGGAGCTACTTTATCCCCTTGTTTTGTTGATGTTGGAGTTTGTTTGGGTGCTGCTCCCACCTGTTTCTGTTCAGCTATGAAGTCTTTAACTGCTCAGGAGGATTTTTAATTCACCTAAAATAATTCCATTTACATTTACAACTTTGTCAGACCAGATGTTACTGTTTTTCAAGTCAATGTACAGATGAGCTGATGGAAACTATATTTATCATGATCATGATCAATCAGGACATCAGTCTGTGTTTTATTGGAAAAATATTTTTTTCCAAATTCTGTATCAATCTAGTTGTAGTAATGAATCAAGTAAATGAATAAATTGCTGTGTTTTTCAGGTAACTGAAACTCTCTCTCTCTTTCTGTCATGTATTACTGTTTTTGTGTTTAATGTTTTTATTATATGTTTACCAAAACATATAGACCAGTGGTTACCATTTTATTTTACTGTATACATGTGATGATGTTCTCTCTCTTATGTGTACAGAAGGCCTGCAGAAAGTAGAAAAACATGTTGTGATAATGATACGAACTGCACTCAGCCATCTGGTCTGCATACGCATGACAGAACTGTGGGAAACTGCTTTGTATTATCTCAAAGGTCACATTGCTGTAAGCCGCCCTAACTCCTTAGAGTAACAATGTTTTTTTGTGGCTAGGAACCTCCCAAATCTTAATAAACACAAGGAAGCGGCAGGTGTGTTTCAGAACGAGTAGGAGATATGCAACTGTGCACATACCTGTCGTTCTCCTTGCAAGAAAATAACATCTGTTGTCTTTCCTTTTTGTGTTGCTTAATCAATGTTTTAGGTCTTTAAACCTGACAGTAACTTTACATCAGAAATGAAAAAAAAAGAAATCACATGTGGGGTTCCCCAAGGGTCCATCCTGGGTACCCTCCTATTCAATTGCTCCCTCTAGCTCAGATCATAAAAAAAAAACCAACATCATTTACCATAACTATGCAGATGACACACAGCTCTACATCACTGTTGTCCAATCAAGCCATGAGGAATAAAGTCAGACTGAGTTGGAAACAACATGAAACGTGACACTGTTACAGGCACCCAGGGTCATCCTCTCACAACATGCGGGCTGACTGTATAAGGACTAGTTCCCCATGCTTTTCTTTCTCTTTGTCTGTGGATCCTCAAGGAGAGAGGAACCCACTCTGGAGAGACAGACAAACATGCAGGGTCAGCCAAGCTGAGTACATCCCTGCCCTTTTCCAACATCAGAACTGGACAGATGATTACCATGAAACGGGCTTTTTATGATCTTTCTAAGCTGTGCAAGAGAAAAGTTGACCTGTGAAACCTTGAGTTTCTAGTTGTTGTTTTCGATGACAAACTGAACTGGTATAGGAAGCCCATGTAAATTATAGAAAAGGGAAAGTTAGCAAAGTAAAAGATTTGTTTGACTGTAGCTCTTTACGCATGTTACATTGCTCAATGGTTCTTCCCTCCTTCTGTTATTGCACCGATGTCTGGGGTGATACATACAGCAGTACCACTGAGACATTAGAATAATCAACAAAAAAGGTTACAGAAAACATACCAATAATTTATATATTGAATCTAGACAATGCAAATTTAAGGATCTTGTTGATTTAAAAATTACGATCATTATGTGGAAAGCTAAACAAAGAATCTTACAAGATGATGTTTAAAATGTATTTAGTGTTTTTAAACCAGGATCTGGGCACAGAACAAAAGAAAGTTTTCCGTACTATGTTTGCACGAACAACATTGAAACTAAAGAGTCCATCAATGTTTGGAGTTAAATTGTGGAATGTTTGGAATAATGAAGCAAGTGCTGTACCAATGTTTATCAATTTAAAAAGCTGTTTAAGAACAACATTTGAAGTGAATACATACAATTAGAAAACTAATTATGGTCATTTTTAAATATGACAGCTGTATTACTATTTTAGACAAGCATAAGACATTTGGTGAATGGGTGTGGAGAAGGGTTAGAAATTAAAGAGTTTGTTTTTGTTTATTTGCCAAGGAAGATAACGCAATATTTGTCTTCAGCTCCTGTTTGTTAATGTATAAATCAATGTAAGTAAATATGTAATCGTAAAAGAAGGTAACAAATGCAAGACCAAATAACTAAGAATTAGATAATTGTCTCCATCCATCTTCCCGGTCCCTGCTGAAGA
The DNA here is from genome assembly GCF_011125445.2 of Fundulus heteroclitus. NCBI lineage: Eukaryota > Metazoa > Chordata > Actinopteri > Cyprinodontiformes > Fundulidae > Fundulus > Fundulus heteroclitus. The sequence goes on from NC_046374.1 coordinate 34,653,992, forward strand.
GACGCTCCCCCAGAGCATGATGCTGCCACCACCATGTTGAACAGTGGAGGCGATGTGCTCAGGGTGACCTGCAGTATTAGTTCTCCACAGTTTTTCATTTTGGTCTCGTCTTCCACGGTAGCTGTGTTCCCAGTATGGCTGTTTTCTTTTAACAACGGCTTCCTTCTTGCCTCTCTTCCATAAACACCACATTTGTGCACGACTAATAGTTGTCCTGAGGACAGATTCCCCCACCTGAGCTTTGGATCTCTGCAGTTCCTCCAGAGTCACCATGGGCCTCTTGGCTGCATCTCTAATCAGTGCTCTCCTTGTTCAGCCTGTAAGTTCAGGTGGATGGCCTCGTCTTGGTAGGTTTACAGTTGTGCCGTACTCTTTCCATTTCCAGATGTGGAAAAGTTAAAGGGGTATGAATACTTGTGTAAGCCTCTGTATGCATCGAAACCTTAAGCAGAGGAGTAAATCTATTGCTGTCTAAAATTGAACATAAAACACCAAAGGCCCCAAACTGGCTGCTTCATAATGCAAAAGAAATGGAAAAGACATCTAACATGAATGAACACCTCACAGCACTTTACAGGACAACAATTTTTTTTCATTATCAGTTCTAAATGATAAAATCAAACTGATGTCATTAAATAAGATCCAATTAAGCCCAGATTAGTTAATATATCAGCTGAGGTCCTAAACAGGGAACTCTGAAGACGTACAAAGACATCATGGAGACATTATTGATGTCTCAGCTTGGTTGAGTAAAAGTTTCTTTGTCTTCTTTTGACCTTAGAAAATAAGACAAGCATCCTTTATGGGGTCTACGTGTGAGGTAAAGGGGTGGAAAGACACTTTAGCTTTACAGAAAACTGTATAAGACGTCCTTTCCTTTTTACATTTAACTGAGGAGTTAATTCCTCCTGCTTATGTACACATGAAGTTCGGGAAGGAGTTATTCAGTAACTGCTTAAATTACATCCAGCCAGGTTTTCTCTTAACCTGACTCTCGCCAGCTGTATGACGCTCCGCCTAGCTCCACTCACATCCATCTGGGACCTCTCCCATAGAGAGTGATTTCTCCAACCCATTTTATTGTCCAGCCAATCAGGATGCAGGGCTGGAGTTTCATAGATGTGACATAGTGGAGAAGCGACTGTGAGACTGTTTTGATTCAGACAACAATGGCGGCTCTCATCGAGGAAGCAAGCGTTAACATTGATGCTGCTATTTCTTCTGTGTTGTCCAATCTACCGAATCAACCGGATGCTACTTTATTGTAAAAATCTGATAATCTGGGTAAACTGAATTTATTTGTGTTGTTTTTTTAGTCAGGCTTAATGTTCAGAACAAACAAGATGATCAATGAAAATCGTGAACTTTAAAATGTACATTTTCTTTATGATCTGTGGGGAAAGATGGAGGACTTTTGCAGTGCTCGTAAATTGGAACAACCCTTCTCTCGTCATTTACAACGTTTCATGTCAGAAGAACAGTTTGGCATCAAGAGTTCAGTCTTTTATTGCAGAAACATGTTTGCAATTGGAACACAGTCAACTACGTGGTCCTCACTCACACACAAATACAATCTGCAGACATTGCCCGCCAAACACGCACACATTTCGCATGAGAAAAATAAACTATCTTTGGACTTAAATACAAGTAGAAAGAGTGGGCGCGTCTAGCCGTAGCTGCCGTCTGGAGGTCTGTAGAGTTTGGGGAATGTGAGGAGCTGGACGCTGCTGAAGGCGAACTTCCTGCTGCCGACGTTCTTCTGGACGTTCTCCGTCCTGCAGCCGTCCCTGTACACACGCAGCAGCACACACAGCCACAGATCAGCAACCAGGCGACAACGGCCGGCAGAAAAACACAAGTCCTGCTCCGTAATGGATAAAAAAGGGCGTACTTTACTAAATCTGTAGTCCTACGAGGCCATTAGAGGCGACCTGAACAGATGTTTTTACGCTGAGCTACAGCAGAGTTAACTAAACACATCCGTTTCAAACTCATCCAACAGTTTACTGCAGCACCAACACTAAATAAGAACAAAATATTCCCAAAATAAACAAGAGCAACACCTTTAAAATATTAATATTTATAGTTTTCATTCATCACCTGGCAGATAAGTTGAACGCTAAAGTGTATAAAGGAGCTTTAAAACAATACACAAGTAGTATTGCTATTGAAATTAGTGAATTATATAAGATAAGAAGCTCCTTTATTGTCCAACAATGGGGAAATTATAATTATAACAGTATATGTTTACATTTATATACTGTTGGGATTTCTCTCCCTGTGACATTTCCTTTTGTTTTAGATCTGGGTCACACAGGCGGGACAAATGTCTTATTTAAGGTGATCCAGAGGGCTGCATTTGATCTTTTATCGACTTAAATTAAACTCACAGCATTCAGTTTGGTCAGTAGGTGGCAGCAAAACTCAACAAATAAACCCGGGAAAGAAAACTGTTACTAAGAGTGGATAAATGAACGGTTCTACTAATTCTTACAGAAATGATCTGGGAATCAGAAACTGGTGTTTGAGAAGAGAAATAAATTTGATCTTCACAGGAACCAACACTTTTTTCCATAAAAAGGTCTTTTTATTGCCAGTAGGGCTGAGTGATAAATTGATTTTATCAATTCATTTGAATTTGCAACTCCTAAAGATTTAATTTTGGAAAAACAAGCTTTTTCACTGTATTTATTTTGGCCAATATCTTCTCCTGAGCTTACATGAAACTTTGGACAACATCAGTCCTGAAAGGGGAAACTGTTTTTGTAATAGCATGCAATGTTGAACATATGGTTAGGAAGATATATTGTTAAAATATTCCCAAGAGGAAACCTTTTTACCCTAAAACAAGAAGCTTTAATTTAGTCTTATAGTCATTTTTTAAGTTAGTGTGAAGATACACAAGTGAAGTGCAGCTTGACTAGCAGCAAACATTTTGTGTTATATTTTCATTATTTACTACGGCGGGGCCTGCCATCTTGTTTTATAAGCATGTTTTAAAGCTCATAAGAAGTTGCACTTTGAATTCAGGTCAACTCCCAGGTGAGATTATTGAAATAAAAGTACATTTAAAAAAACAACAACTTCAGCTATTTAGTTTTATGAAACAAAATGGGAAAAAAAATCGATTTACCAGATTTGGTTAAAAAAATTGGAGCTCACTATTGGTGAAAAGCAGCAACTTGTGCAACTATAATGAACCCAATGTTACTGTTAACATGCAGAAACCTTGAAAAAGTTCTGTAGCTGCAGCAGGAAAACTGTAAACTGCATCTGTGTCAATAGAAGATATTTAGCTTGGAGAAACACCGGGGACAACTTTCAGCAGGGCTAGATGATGGATGGATGAACGTTCGCCTAAATCTGAGCTACACTGAAGATCCTCTCCCTCCGTCAGCAGCAGCACACGGTGGTGAATGTATGCATTTAAAACATGATTAATCTGAAGTGCAACATGTAGATAGATGCCCTTCACTTCCAGTTTCAGGAGGAAAATCCACATGAATCCAAACACAGCGGCTGCAGACTGAGTCTGAGTGGATGAACCGGCAACCTGAGGTCAATCTGAGAGAAAAACGGGACCACAGACAGAAAAACGCTGCGGTGACCAAAGCTGAAGCTTTAAAGTGGATTAAAGGCAAGTAGGTGAAGCTGAAAATATATATTCCAAGTGGTTTGTATCTAAAATAATCTCAGATTAAATAAAAAAATAATCCCCAAAACTATTGTGCAAAAATACGTAAAACAATCTCACTTTCTGAGAAACAAAAAATGTTTCTACAGTAAAACTGGTTGGTAATACGTTCAGATACATAAATAAATAATCTCTAAGCTTCTTCGGGCACATTTACGTTCTCCCAATGCCGCTCTGGACAGACCTGGGAGAACGTTTATCATGGACTCATCCCGCTGAGGCCGTTTACTGGTACTTAGGCAGCAGAACCACCGGGCTGAATATGAGCCAGAGCACCAGGAGGTGAGAAGTCACCAGCAGGAAGGCTAACGGGTAAAAGTGTCTTCTGGAGGCCAAACACAGCTGAAGCCAGGAGCCCTGGAGAGCCGAGGGGCATTCTGTCGGCTCAAAGCCCGACATAGAGAGCCCCGAGTGGCCGTAACAGCCCAGCATCTGTCCCCAGGACAGACGAGACCTGCAGGAGGAGCGTTCGTGTGCAGGGGTGGACAACAGAAGAGAAGGTGGAGGAGGAAACAAAACACAGAAAAGGGAAGAAAATTAAAAAGAAAAGAAGAAATACTGAAAGACTGAACAGAAAATAAAGGTCAAAGACGCAGTGAGAGAGAAGAAGAAGAGGAGGAGGAGGAGGAGTTTAATGAGCCTCACCTCCTCATGCTGTCCAGTGCGGAGCTGAAGTGCTGCTGGCTGAGAGCGTGCTGCTCTCTGAGGATCGTACACTGCTCCAGCGTCACAGACATCGCCGTGCGATCCTTCGCGCTCTTACAGCTCGTCAGGCGAACGCCGTTGACCTTACGGCACACCTGCACACAAGGAAACACCCTCACAGCGTGTGGAGAAGACCGTCGACAGGCAAACTCTGTCTCCAGCGTCATCATGCCCCCCCATCCCCACAAACACACACTCCCCGGCTGTTAAATCGACAAATCCTTTTCTTTTTGGGTAAATTCAGACATTATACACCCCTCAGCAGCTCTGAGGATGAACAGAACCTTCATTCTGTGATCCTCATGGTTCATTTCTGGAACTGCAGCTTCTCTGCTTCCTGGGCGCTGCATGGATGGACCTGGTTCCAACAGAAGCAGCAGTGATACTTTCTCCTGTGTGGATTAATCATCAGGCAGCGAAGCAGGAGCGGCCTCACAGGCTTCATGCCAAAGCTGCGTCATTAATAAGCCGACAAAACCAGGCGATGGTCCAAGTAGCCTAATTTACTGCAATGCTTTTGGAGTGGCAGGTGCTGTGGACACGGAGGCCTCCAACGTCAACAAGCAAGTGACACGAAAATCCATGATTTAAAGTAATAGCGCCGTGTTCAGTCTTTCCACACAGAGATAAGAAGGATTGGATGTGCTATGCTAACTGTGAAATAGGGCTTCCACCAGTGGATGAACGCACACATCTCCAAGTTGTGCATGATGGCAGATATGAAGACACTGTTAGCACAACGGGCTGCAGGTTAAAGGTGCATAGACACTTTATTTTACTTTTTTTATACGTCAGTAGCTCACTCTGGTTACATACAAAGTTTTTATGAAAGATTATCATGTCCTGCTGCAGTATTAGTTGTTATTTTGGTGTTTTATGAGTTGTTTTTGCTCATTGTGTTACTAAATAAAGGTTAATCACAATTTTAACGGAAGTATACACATACATGCAGCTAACGGCTATTAGCATCTCACCAGGGAAACAAAGAATGGTCCAAGATCCAGTGGGGGGAAAAAACGCAAAAAAAATATGATTCAAGAGAAAAAAGCCTGGAATGTCGTTGGGAATGAAGTCTGAACGTTAGTGTTCACCAGCCCCCAGGTGGAGGTTTTACTGCAGTCCGTTTACACTTGGTGGCGTTCTGCATTTAGTACAGGAATCCAAATTAAAAAAAATAAAACCTGCTTTTGGAGTGGCAGTGCTGTGGACACGGAGGCCTCCAACTGTCTACGCTGCAACAGGGACGTCAACAAGCAAGTGACATGTAAATCCATGATTTACAATAATAGCGCCGTGTTCAGTCTTTCCACACAGAGATAAAAAGGATTGGATGTGCTATGCTAACTGTATAACAGGGCTTCCACCAGTGGATGAACGCACACATCTCCAAGTTGTGCATGATGGCAGATATGAAGACACTGTTAGCACAACGGGCTGCAGGTTAAAGGTGCATAGCCATGTTATTTTACTTTTCTATACGTCAGTAGGTCACTCTGGTTACATACAAAGTTTTTATGAAAGATTATCATGTCCTGCTGCAGTATTAGTTGTTATTTTGGTGTTTTATGAGTTGTTTTGTTCATTGTGTTACTAAATAAAGCCTTTCGTAGTTAATCACAATTTCAACGGAAGTATACACATACATGCAGCTAACGGCTATTAGCATCTCACCAGGGAAACGAAGAATGGTCCAAGATCCAGTGGGAAAAAAAACGCAAAAAAAATATGATTCAAGAGGGAAAAGCCTGGAATGTCGTTGGGAATGAAGTCTGAACGTTAGTGTTCACCAGCCCCCAGGTGGAGTTTTTATGGCAGTCCGTTTACACTTGGTGGCGTTCTGCGTTTAGTACAGGAATCCAAATAAAAAAAATAAAACCTGCTTTAAAAGGTAAAATTAGCTGAAAATAAATCAGTTTCCATTAAATGCCTTGGAAATCATCTGTTTAATTTTACAATTTTAATTTTGTGTCCTAAATTTTACATAAGGTGTGCTCCAGGGCTCAGTATTTGTGCTAACACTTTTTACAATATAGATTCACAATTTTCCCCAAAATGTAACATGATTCATATTTTCATCTTAATGTTGAAGTATTTATAGCTATGCAAACACAGTTGACATTACCCAGTCATTTTTTTTCCTCTGCAAACTGGTACTAAACACTAAAAAAAAAAACAAAAGCTTTGTTGCTTTCAAACAAAGAAAAATTATTCCCTGCAGCTCTCCCTGCCATTTAATAACACGATATAATAATTGATGAAAATCCTTCCTTAAAGTCCTATGCAGAAAATCTTCTAAAAAAAACTGAACAAAGGTTGAATCCTGGAGTCTTAATGAGATTTACCTGCATAAAAACGAAGACAAAAACTATAGTGAATGTTAGCGAAAAGTTATTAAAGGTGGATAGAAGAATATATTTTGGACTGAAAGATTTTCCTTTCTACTTTTAAGGCCGTAATCATTTGTTTCTCTGTTTCTTTCACTCAGTCGTCCCTCGTTAATGAGCCCAATCTAACCGTTTTCTGCTGTTTTAATGGAAGCTCAGTTAAAATGATCAGCTGTGATTAAACAGCAGATACCAGCAGGACTTACGAAAGCTGCTATCCACAGCACCTCCACGTTTTTCCTCTTCTTGGCCTCCACGCTGCGATCAAGAGACGACAGCAGGTCTAATAGTGACTGGATACCAGCTGAGGGAGAGAAGAGAGCTGCTTCAGTTCACGGTCTGTTAGAAAGGCTCGTTTAAAGCAAAATGTCACCAGAGAGACACTTTATGTCAAAGTGAGACGTCTTGTTTATACACAAGCTTTGTTGTTTTAATGTTATTTCCCTCCTACTGAACCTTGCTCTGCTATTTAGTGGCCAAGTAAATAAAAAACCGTAGACAAATAGACTTTATTACCTACTGTAGGTATTGGTTTCATTGGCTTCATGCAGAAAAAAATGTTTGGAAACGTGTTTCCACTGCATGAATTTGTTAATCTGGAACCATGTTATTTTTGTATAACTTTTATTTTAGGCTTTAAGATTCCATAGTTTGCACATTACCTTATATTTGTGTCTGTCTGGTTATCTATTGAAATATTGACTCAGATGTTATGATCAGCTACTACCTGAGTAGCCACTTTACCAAATACTAATATATAATTAATGTGTCAGTAAGCATGCTTGCTAAATGCAATATTTCCTTTCTTTACTGTCTCCATTAAGCCATTTGCTGCTTTGTGAACTTGGATTCCAGGCATCTGGGCACCAAGTTCAGTAAAGCACAATTCAGCAGCGTTTTATTGTTTATTATTTCAGGTAGCGTTACTTGGATGTATGGAAATTAGATAATTAAAGAAGCAGGATAACTCAGTGAATTTAGGACTTTTTAGGAAAAACCCTATGTAATAATTATATTATTCTGAAAACAGAGACCTCCATTGGCCCTTACAGTTTGTCGGACGTCTCCAAACGTCTCAGTCTTACCCGTGTTAGGAAGTTTGTCCCTCAGCTTGTTACAATAAGCTCTGAGACGTTCACAGCTCTGCTGATTTATTCTTTCCTGCAGCGAACTGTCTCCAAACCTGCAAACCACAGAAAGCAAGGCCTTAGTCACCAGTAATACTGTGATGTACTAGAGTACACATTCAATTCAATTAAATTTTATTTATATAGCGCCAAATCATGAAACATGTCATCTCAAGGCACTTTACAAAATCAAGTTCAATCATATTATAAAGATTGGTCAAAAATGTCATATATAAGGAAACCAGTTGATTGCATCAAAGTCCCGATAAACAGCATTCACTCCTGAAGAAGCCTATTATTCTATACATTATTCTTCCACGCAGTTGCTCTTCAGATTTTTCTTCCAAGAAGCCAGACTAGCTACAGAACTCATCAGATGAGCAGGAAAATGAGAAAAGCAGGAAAAAAGAAATTTTGATAGAAAGGAGACACGAGGAAATTGGAGCTTGGTGGGTCATGACATTTTTTTTTCCAACATTGGGATATTATTTAAAGGCATACTATGCAACATTTTTCAGTTAATTAATGTGTTCCATACCGTTTTGAATGATTAAATGAGTCATTTCAGGTCGAACAAAGGTTTTCTCGGCCCCCCTGGTGGTCTGTAGGGGAAATACCGCACTTGCTACACGCCCCCAGTGAAAGGCATGCTCGTTGGTAGCGCAGTGGCGATATTTGTGCATTTATCATGGCGGAACCAGCGAGAAAACAGCGAAAGCCCATGTTGGAGCAGAAAAGAGAGAGGAAAAGGGCTCTGGACAGAGAGAGGAGTCGTACACGGGTGAACATAGAAAGCTGCAAGGCTGACGCGGACCTCGCGTTTCTGCTGATGTGATTGTAAGTAACATTGGAATGGTTTCTCTCTCTCTCTCTCTGTGTGCATGTTCATACCTTCACTGTGTTAGTCATTGTTTGTACTGCCGTTTTTTCCACTTTTCGTTGCGTTCGCCTGTCTGCTAAGCTCAAAACAACCGCGCCTGGCTTGACGGAGAAACCAGAACAGCTGAGCATCTTTATGACAGTGCACTTTTACTTTCGCCCTCTGGGGGGAGCCTTGCTGGAAAATCAACCCCGGTTGCATAGTATACCTTTAACATTTTTTAAAGCAGTAAATACACCGGTGCTAAGAGAGGAAGGCAGAGTGCTCAGCGACAGTCGGTGCATCCCACCAATCAGCAGCGCCACCAATCAGGTGACTACTTAACACTTTTGGAAGTGAACTTTGACACAGGATGTTGTTTTCCTGTTTATTCCTTCCAAAATAGGAGCGTATACGTGCATGAAAGTCTTTCCTTTTTTAAAAGAGAGGCGCAGCAGAAAGCATCTGAGAACCACCGATCTAGTGTAAATCTCTTGACACGCGCGCATGCTGCTTTGCTGCGCCTGGTGTGTCTCCTCCTTAAGATATGAAGCTATTGACTTAGATGTGCGTTCAGAGCTGCTGGGTTTGTACCTGTCAGCCAGACTCTGATGCTGGTTGATCCCGACGTTGAAGAGAACAGGCTCGACTCGGATCAATCGACCCGCCTGGAGCTCCTGAGGCAACGACCTGAAGGTTTCAGAGGGCAGCGGCACCTGGACGACAAACCCGCCCCTGGATGGAGGAGAGAATAGCACCATGCTTAAGCTGCTCTGTGTGTCTGTCTACGGGTTTGTCCATCGTTGTGAGGACCAAATCTTGACAGTAGACCAACGCTGTGGGGACATTTTCCAAGATCCACACAATGCAAATTGGGCTAATGCCTAGGGTTAGGGCTAAGGTGGTAATTCAGTTTAGGTTAAGGTTAGGTCTGTATCTGTGACCATAAGGTTTAGGTGGGTTTAGTATCACATTGACATCCTCCTAATTCAGTCATTTGACCAAAAAAGTTTAGTGTGGGGAGTTAAAGACAAGTCATGGGCCGACGCATGAGCTCAACTCCCTGTTGTCTGCCCAGGTTTCAGACAAATATAATATTCCTATTGTCTCTATTGGACTGCTTTAAATTATTTATCGTTTAATTAGTGCTGAACTTGTTATAAGATTTAAGAATAAGAGAACTGAGTTAATTGAACACAAGAAAGGCTCCTTTACTGCCCATCTTTAAAGTTTTACTTAAAATTATTCTTTGGCTTTTACCACCTTAGTTTTTATTTAACATTTGTTTTATTTAAGTATAGTCTTATTTATAATTTGTATTTTTTATCTTATTTATTACATTTTTTTTTTATTTTGTATTTCCGTGGATAGGGTTTTAGCTCTATACAGGGTTGGGCTCAGGGCATAGAAAGCAATAGAAAATGAATGGAAGTCAATGGAAGGTCCCCACAGTGATGTACATACCAACGTGTGTGTGTGTGTGTGTGTTCTCACCATGTTCCCCTGAGCGTGGGCAGCAGGTCGTCTGGTTGCTCTGACTTGGCCTCGGTGATGGCGAACGCCACGCTGCTCAGGTCGGCCACACCCACCTCCATGTCCTCCAGCATCCCCACCTCCTCACCTGACGCACACGCAGACACGCTGTGAATTATTCAGACCAGAATAAAGAGGAACACGCTCTGAATGCTCGATTGGCGCCGTCGTCCTGATGGAAAAGTGGCGCCGTCCCGACAGGAACCGTACCGTAGGTGCTGAGCAGGCTTTCAAACTGAGCCAGGATTCCTACAGAGAGAAGCTGCTGCAGGAACTCTGGATCCTCCAGACCCCCGAAAAGCTTCAGCATGAAGCCACAAACCACGGCTGACAGCTGGGAGACGCACAGAGAGACAGACTGTAACAATTAAACTGGACATTAAAGGACCAGTCTCACTTTGTTAAAGCAGCAACATGTAACGCTCAGCCACTAGGGGGCACTAGACCTGAAACTTTCCAGTTCAGTGCCTCTGAAGTTTTCTTTAGATATTTATTCATATTAAACAAGGCCCGTCACAGAATATATATTTTATTTAATGAATTTGTAATAGTCAGCATCAAAAAAAATAAAATTGTGTTTTATATATCTTCTAGTTTTTTTTTTTACCATTTTTCCTTTATGTGCAAATAAAAATAAAACAACGTTAATAAGTTCAAATACAGCAAAACTGAGCCAACAGAAGATACAAACATAATAATAAAAATAAAAATCACCAATTAAATGGAAATAATAATTAAAAAGAGAAAAAAGAAACATATATAGATTCTTATAAATAAGAAAAAACAAAATAACACATTGAATTGAATAACATTTACATGGATGAACTATCAAGGCGCCTGAATTGTTGTAAAACAGGCTGTGTAGTTGGTGACCGCATAATCAATCACATAATGTATGCGGATGATTTGGTAGTCTTATGCCCATATAGTGCTGGCCTTCAACAATTACTAAGGGTCTGTTCCCAATATGGATGTGATTTTGATGTCAAATACAATGCTAAGAAAAGCAATATCATGATTGTTAGAAGTAGATCAGATAAGCATCTGATAACCCCTGACTTCTCTTTATCTGGCATTGTCCTCAATATACACAATGAAATTAAATATCTGGGACATTACATAACTGATGACCTATTTGATGATCGTGACATTCGTAGGCAGTATTGCATGATATATGCTCAGGCTAATATTTTGAACAGAAAGTTTGGTATGTGTTCATCCTCTGTGAAGGTAGCTCTTTTTAAAGCTTTTTACACTTCATTTTACACAGCCCATCTATGGCGAAGATATAAAAAAAGTAGCCTGCACAAACTTTATGTGGCATACAATGATGGCCTGAGGCTCCTACTTAAAGTGCCTAGATGGAGCAGTGCTAGCCACATGTTTGTACATACCGCTGTTCCCACATGTGCAGCTGCACTCAGGAATCTCATGTATAAATGTATGTGTAGATTATCTGTGTCATACAATAATATAATAGTAATTTTAGTGAACCCTGTTTTTAGTACAGTGAGATTTTTCTCAAGATTGTGGAAACATTGGCGTCATCATTTATTTGTGGCTCAGTGACTGTCATTTTATTCCTTGTTTGTCTTTTTCTTTTTTTTATCATTTGTTTTTTACTATGGACCTCTTTTGTGTCTGAAATAAAGATTGATTGATTGATTGATTGAATTAACATGAAAGAAAAACAACTTTAAACAAAAAATAAATAAATTACGACAAAAAAACTAAAACTTTTTCCTCTCTAAGAAATAAAATAAAAAATAAAAAAACAGAAAAAAGCAAAACTCACCCCCTGGCTGAAGACAGCGTGGCGCCGCTGGACTATCTGTGCGGGACCCTGAGCAACAGTCGCAGCCACTGCCCCCTGCAGGACGACGAAGGTCATGGCAGCGCGAGCCTTCGTCACTGCCTCCCGCACGCAGTCTCTCAGAGTGACCACCAGGGGGAGCAGCTGCTCCTGCCAGGAGGATAAAGAGGAGGAGGAGCAGGAGGAAGGAGAGGCTGGAGGAAAGGAAGAGAAGAAATCAGCGTCATTTATCGTCGTTCGTCAGCTGCTTAGATCCATTTATTTTAGTTTCCTTTATTTGACAGCTTGTTTACTTGGCATGTTATGTTTTTTTTTTAACAAAACTTATAGTTAGAGTGGCTTATGTTACTCTGAGCTACCTCTATAGTTATGCTGCTATAGGCTTAGGCTACTGGAGGACATCAGGGCCTATTTCTCTCACTCTACTGATTTATCCTACTGCTCTCCAATTTGCATTGTTTATTGTTATTTCAGCTTTTAACTTCATTTTTCTCTTCATAGAAGGTACACCTGGTCTGGCGTTCTGTTAGCTGTGACATCATCCAGAGAAGACAGATCATCCACTATTACCATCTAACATAGAAAGTACTCCTGGGTCAATGTGAGCTTCTGTGCTTTCTGTGTCTCTGCTCTGTCTTCTCTGAACCCCAGTGGGTGGAGGCAGATGAGCGTTCACACTGAGCCTGGTTCTGGTTCTGCTGGAGGTTCTCCTCCCTGTTAAAGGGGAGTTTTCCTTTCTACTGTCGCTTCATGCATGCTCAGTATGAGGGATTGCTGCAAAGCCGTCAACAATGCAGACGACTGTCCACTGTGGCTCTACGCTCTTTCAGGAGGAGTGAATGCTGCTTGGAGAGACTTGATGCAACCTGCTGGGTTTCCTTAGAGAGGAAACTTTCTCACCAACCTGGAGGATCTGATGGAGTTTGACTTTAGAAAGTGCCTTCAGATGACATGTTTCAAGAATTGGTGCTATATAAAGAAGATTGAATTGAATTGAATTACTATTTTTTTACTTTGTGACACAATTTGTGATTAAAATAACTAGGAAAAAACCTCAATTACAATAAATTCTGTCACCTGTAATTAAAAAATCTGCTAAATGTGAACCTCTTTAGAGAACCTTGTGTTTCAGCAACATGTCCCTCTGTCCCACCTGCGTTCTGGGACCTGGCGTCCCCCGGTGACGACTGCTCCTGCAGGAGGCGCTCTCGGCCCTGCAGACGCTCCACCATGGCGAGGATGCAGTCCAGACACTTTCCCACGTTCTCCCACGTCCGGTCCTACCCAAACACACACCGTTACGCCACCGCCGGCACGACAGACGCCGACGCCAGAACTGCAGGCCACACCCGCTCCAACTTGCCCACTCCTCGCCGCCGTACTCGCCGCCGTCCTGCAGCCGAAGCGACGGCGCCCACTCCTGGTCGGCTGGGGCGACCTCGCAGTGCAACCCGTTGCTGTGCACGTGGTCGCTGTGGTTGTTGGAGGCGGACTGGTCGTGGATGTCCAGCAGGGCGCGTTTAACCAGTTCGTCTTTTAGGGCGTGAATGAACAGCGAGGTCTGAGGAGAGAAGGACGTAAGGGATGATTTATCTGCATCTAAAAATAAAAAAAAAAGCAAGCCTTCCTGTTAGCCGTGCGCTCTCCTGTTCTCACCTGCTCCTTGAGGCTGTCCAGCGCCTCCCACAGGCGGCCGAAGTTTACCTCCGCGCAGACGAACAGCAGCTCCTCAGCGAGCCCGAAGATGAGAGGCTGCAGCCGGGCGACGCTGGCCAGCAGCTCCCTGGCTCTGCAGATCTCGTCTCGGGAATACGACACGGAGCTGCAGAGGGATGAGGCGTTATAAAGAAGCGTCATGGGAAGCTCTTCTTCTGCTGCTTCCACCCCAGGAGCTGATAATTTCTAGAGGGAGGAACCCCTGAAGCCAAAAACCTCCTGAGCTGAACTGGACTAGGCTCATTGAGAGCAGCTCTTTGTCTCAAAGACACAATTTGCTCCCGTTTCTTTAGTTAAATTTAAACAAAAACCTCCAAAATTTCTCTTATAAACAAAAATAATTTAGAAATTCATTCAGGTTGGTGAACCTAGTGAATCTAAAATGAGAGAGAAAAATAGATAAATAAGAGAGACAGAAGCTGCTCATGGAAACCTGTATTCTGAGATATTAATGGAAAGTTAAGTGGAAGGAAAGCCTTTGCAGTCCCTCAGCCCACATGTGATGTGGTATCCCTCCGCCCCAGCATGTGCTGGAACGCTTTTATATTTTAATATTTATACAATAATGACCACCTGCCCTATTTACTAGGGGGCAAATATAACTCAAGTCACTTCAGCGTGATCTCTCCTCCGCTGCAGCGCCGGTAAAGCCGTGCTGCGGCGGAGCGCACACACACACACACACACACGTGTGTATATATATATATATATATATATATATATATATATATATATATATATATATATATATATATATATATATATATATATATATATATATATATATTCCGTGGAGTCAGATGATGATGACTCCACGGAGCTCCCATCACTGTCACTAAGTACTTCATCACTCTCTGCTTCGTACAGAGCACCAGTCGTTACCATGTTGGAAAATAGTGCCTCGTGACAAAAAACAGAGCGTTGGGACTTGCTCAACAGCGGGTCCGCTGAGTGACGTCACAAAATGGGAGGTGACAGCACTATTCTTGACCAAGATGGATTCCTCTACATAAACATGATTAAATTAAAATTATTCTTAATTAAAAAAATTTATAATTTATTGCACAGTATGTAGTAGTTTTATATTTAAAGTACTCTCAGCAGTTTGATTTCTGATTTTGACCGGACTTCTCCTTTGAAAACATAAATAATTTCTAATGCATAATATAAAAAATACTATCAGCATGAGGAATTTAAAGGAGTCCTTGGGAAAATGTTACCAATGCTATGGGGAAACGTTTCAGAACCGCTGCTATAAAGTACATTAAACTAAGGGGTCCTTAGCTTGAAAAAGGGGTGTGAATACTTTTGCGTCTGAGCGGCAGAAGTCAGGGCTCACCTCTTTCTGTGGTGAGCGTGTTTGCTGATCAGCTTCTTGAGTCCGCCGTGTCTGAACGCCTGGTGGTGGTCGGCCGGGGCACCGAACGTGACGACCTCGTACCAAACACCTGGACACGGGGGACAGACGTCAGGATGAGGACAGACGTCAGGATGAGGACAGACGAGGCGGTCATAAGAGGAGGAAGGAGGAGAGTCTCCTGGCAGTACCTGCGCTGTCGGGGCCGGTCACCTCCATCCTCTGGGAGTGCAGGTTGGTGGGGACGAACTGGAGGTGTCTGTCAGACTTGCTGCTGCTTGCCTTGAAGCAGGACGAAGCTGCTGGACAGAGGAGGAGGAGGAGGATGAGAAGGGTGGGGCTGGTGAGAAGGAAAACACGGAGACCGAGACCCCCGAGCAGCTGGTTTACTCACTGGAGAGCTTGTCGAGTTCGGCCTGCGTGTGCCGATAGGCGCTGGTCAGCTGGCTGCAGTGGGCGATGACGTCGTGGCGCAGGCCGTCCCAGTGCGGCGAAAGGTCGCTGAGCTCCTTCACCTCCAGGACTCTGGAGGAACAGAAACAAACTCTGGTACTTTTTCTCAACCAGCTGGAACGTCACCACGGGCGTAACTGACGGGGGGCGACCGGTGGGACTAGCCCCCCCCCCTCTTCCCTTTGCATCCGTGCCCTTAGTCCTCCACCCTCTCTTCCAGCTGCTACAAGCGTTTAATCCGTCATTTACGGCCGTTTCTCTGAGCCGTCTTTAACACTAATGCCGCGAATCACAAGCAGAAAACGTTGATCAGCTTTTTTCCAAACGAAGCGTATAAGTTGACTAATGCTGTCAATGACCCGTTAACACGGTTAAATCGGCAGTATATCATGTTGAGCTAGTTAACGACTAAGCTAAAATTCAGCACTAGTGGAAAGTAGAGTTGGACGATAATTCAATAACAATATATATCTATCGAATAACAGTTTTTCTTCCTTTTACATTCTATCCATGTAGGTTAATATTACATCATTACATCCTCCCAACCAATCACAACTCAGACACAGGAACCAAGCTCCACCCCCTTCAAAGAGTTCAGAGAGCACATGTTCTTTTTTTCTCTTTTAAAAACTTGCAGTTTTGGTAAAAAGTTGAATAAATGGTTGAGTTTGAATTCAGTGTTTGTGTCTGCATCTAAAAATAGGTTGCTAAGCAACAGCATAAAATGACCAGGGCTGCTCTTAAAATAAGTGTTTTGAATTTGTTGATAATTATCGATATTGATCAATGTGATTTCTATTTCATCTATATGTTTTGTTTCTATACCGTCCAGCGCTGGTGGAAAGGTAACGAGCGTCTACCAGAGGTGACTGTAATAACTCAGACATTTAGTCTACAGGTGTTATAAGAGACTCTGCTACGATCAGTTTATTTAAAACCAATTGTAAAAGATGGCTGTAAGAGAACCAGGTCTCACTAATGTCAGATTATCCTCATCATGTTGCAATGTTGTTAATGTCTTTTATTCCAGTGTTTTGTTATTAATTGATTGATTGCTGTCTTCTGTCTGATTGTTTGGTTTCTTTCTGGCTTTTTTCTTATGACTTGCCAGGGACTACAGATGTAAAGTAGCCTTTGGACTAATTCTGGCTCATAGATATGCACTGTCCCCTTTAAATAAAAAGAAAAAAAGAAATAAGAATACTGTTGCTAGCTGGGCTATGCGCCTCACTAGTCAGTTCATGGTGAGAATGAACACGTTTCTCTTTCATGTCCTTGCAGGACTTGTGCTCATTGTGGCTTTCTGCATACTTGAACTAAATCCTCACTGCCGCCAATACAAAGAGCAGAAAAGAAGCAGCGGATGATTCTGGGTGTTTACGGGGACGATGGGGGAAGGAGTTCCTGCACTGCAAAAACAAACTAAAAATATGTAAAACGTTCTTGAAATTAGTCTATTTGTCCTTGATTTGAGCAGGTAAATAAGATTATCTGCCAATGGAAAGAGTAATTTTACCCCTAAAATAAGATAATTAGATATAATGCACTTGAAATAAGTTGATGGAGATGAGTTATTTCTGTTTTAAGTGCAAAAATCTTATTCCATTGGCAGATTATCTTATTTACCTACTCAAATAAAGTACAAATACACTAATTTCAAGAAATTTTTAACTTATTTTTAGTTTAGTTTAGTCGGTTTTTGCAGTGTGGAACTAGCTGGGTAAAAGAGGTCTATCTGCAAAGAGGAACCAATCACATATCAGCCATTTCACAGATACTTAGAAATATTTCTGGTCTTTTACACTTCAAAAAGGAAACTAAAAGCAAGTCAAATGTCCTTGAAATGTGTGCATTTGTCTTTGAATTGAGCAAGTAAATAAAACTATCTGCCAATGGAACGAGTACTTTTACCCCTAAAATAAGATAATTAGAAAACTGCACTTGAAATAAAGTGATGGAGATGATGATAAGTGCAAAACTCTTATTCCATTGACACATCATTTAAACTTGCTGCTCAAATCGAGGACACATACCCTAATTTCAGGAACACTTCACTTACTTTTAGTTCCCTTTGTGCAGTAACAGGTATTCCAGGGAAAACGTGTCAGAGACCACGCTGCAAAAAGGGAACTAAAAGTAAGTAAAATCTTCTTGAAATTAGGGTATGTGTCCTCGATTTGAGCAGCACGTTTAGATTATTTGCCAGTGGAATGAGCTTTTTGCCCTTTAAATAGGAACCAATCATCTTCATCATTTTATTTCAAGTGTTCAAGTTCAGTTTATCTAAGTATCTTATTTTAGGGGTAAAATGCGGAGGCTGTTCGATCGCATCAGGGATCAGAGGGAGCGAGGCAGCGGCACACGGGCGTGTTCAGACGAGGCAAACATTCCTGGTTCTGATTTAAGCTCATATGAATGAGTGCCGGATGAACGAGGTCAAAGGTTAAACATCCCTGTAAAAGGTTAAACATCTGGTGAAGATTACAGGTACCACGAGCTGTTTGTGTTAGGGCTGGACGATAATTCAATAGCCATATAAATCGTTAATAAAAAGTTCAATAGATTAAAAGTTTTCCATCCTTTTACATTCTATCCATGTAGGTTAATATTACAGTCATTAATCCTTCCAGCCAATCACAACGCAGACCCAGGAACCAAGCTCCGCCCCCTTCAAAGAGTTCAGAGAGCATTGGTTCCTTTTCGTTTTTTAAAAACTTGCAATTTTGGTAAAAAGTTGGTTGAATAAAAAGTTGAGTTTGAATTCAGTGTTTGTCTTTATCTAGAAATAGGTTGCTAAGCAACAGCATAAAAGTGACTAGAACTGCACTTAAAATCAATATTTTTAATTTGTTGATAATTATCGATATCAATCAATATGATTTCTTAGGTCTGGATGATGATTCAATAACGATGTATATCGATCGCTAGATTTATATCGATGATAGAAAAAAGGTCAATAAAAAGTTTAATAGAATAACAGTTTTCCTTTTTGCATTCTAGCCTATCATGTAGATAAATACTAATCTCTACGTCCTCCCAACCAATCACAACACAGACCCAGGAACCAAGCTCCGCCCCTTTAAAGAGTTAAAGGGTTGAGTTTGAATTCAGTGTTTGTGTCTGTATCTAAAACAAAGTTGCTAATCAACAGTATAAAATGTCCAGGGCTGCACTTACAATCTATGTTGTGAATTTATTGATAATTATCGATATTGATCGATACGATTCCTACTTTATCGACATGTTAGTTTTCTCTACCCAGCCATAGCTAGCGTCACGCCCACCTGTCTTCGTGCTCCTGGACCAACGCGCTCAGCAGCTGCCTGGGCAGCGAGAAGGACAGCGGCGTCTCCGACATCTGCTCCCTGACCAGCAGCCACCTGCGGTCCTCCGTCTGGAAGCGGTACACCTTACACACCTGGGAGCACAGCGCTGCACACACACACACACACACAGGAACACAGGTGTGGGTCAGAGGGGGGAGGAGCCACACGGAAAGCTGAGCGCAGACCCTCAGAGTCTCACCGGCTCTCATCAGCGGACTGTTGTCTCTGTCCTGGACGGAGCCGTGCAGCGTGTCGCACAGCACGGAGCGCTGGAACGAGAGGAGACGGGCTGAGCTGCAGAGGAGCGGACAGAAATCCCCCCCCCCCCCCACGCGTCCTCAGACACCAGTGGGACTATTTAAGCTGCAGCTACACTGACTCACTGAGCTAAAGCTTAAAAACAGCAGAGAGGAAACCACAAACTGACACTGAGCCAAACACTGAAGCCAGGAAAACAACATTCTTCCTCCACCTTGTCTGCGGGACGCTCGTCCTCCTCCTCCTCCTCGTCCTCCTCCACCTGCAGGCGGGACACCGTCACCTCGCCCACCTCGCCGGCGCCGCCGTCCATCGTCCTGAGGCAGACGGAGAGAAAAGGAGAGAGACGGAGAGAGGGTGAAGCTGGAGGAGGTGTGGAGGCGCCGCTGTCAGCGTGAAACGTTGTTGTCAAAGAAAGACTTCCACTTCCTGCCAGCGACCCTCCGCCTGCTGCTCACAGCCACTTTTCACGCAAATAGGTCAAGACGACTAAACACAAACAAAGGTGAAGGCAGCAGACACTGCAAAAAGGGAAATAAAAGTAAGTAAGAATTTCTTGAGATTAGTATATTTTCCCTTGATTTGAGGAGCTAAATAAGACCATTTGCCAATGGCATGAGTTTTCTTCCTCCTAAAATAAGATGATTAGATATCCTGCACTTGAAATAAGATGATGGAGATGAATTGTTCCTGTTTTAAGTGCAAAAATCTTATTCCATTGGCAAATAGTCTTTTTTAGCTCCTCAAATCAAGGAAAAATACACTGATTTCAAGAACATTTCACTTACTTTTATTTCCCTTTTTGCAGTGGATAATATGCAGACACGAGTCAGTAAACCATCTAAAGAGCAAATTAAACTGAAATTAACCCCAAACAAAACGACAGTGGGATGAAGACAGCTACATTTCTCTGGTAGGAAGAAAAAGAAAAAAAACCTGAAGAAGAAAACAAAGGAAATAGAACAGATGAGATGAAACTAAACCTGCAAACGTTGTGAAAACATCGGCTTATGGTAAACATGCAGAAACTAAACTAAAACCAAGATAACAGGCGAGATCAGACACGTGAAGCCTGAGCGGTTCTGGTTCTGACATCATGCCTCCTTCAGACCAACAAGATGGCCGCCTGTGGAGGCGCCCGCCGTCTGGACCGAGCGCTGAGCCGACAGCTGGACCGTGGATCAGGGAGGACGAATGTGGACGAAAACGGCCCGATCATAACGGCAAGAAACTCTAACCAGTCGTTGGACGGGAGCTCAGCGTGTGGACGGAGACGGACCGCAGACGTGTCCATCACGTCCCCGGCCTGTTGACGTCCATCCACAGGACCACAGGACCCATTGTTCTCAGTGGCTGTGCCGCCATGTTGGGACGCTTCCATAAGGACCTACTGCATCCTCCTAAGGGCAGGACGCTATGTCCCAGCTGTCCTCGCATCACACACTGCAAAAACGGAACTAAAAATAAGTAAAGTGTCCTTAAAATTAGTAAAATATGCTTAAAACTAGTGTATTTGTCCTTGGTTTGAGCAGATAAAATAAGATTATCGGCCAATAAAATAAGATTTTTGCACTTAAAATAGAAACAACTTATCTCCATCATCTTATTTCAAGTGCAGGATGTCTAATTATCTTATTTTAGGGGTCAAAATACTCATCCCATTGGCAGATAACCTTATTTACCTGCTCAAATCAAGGACAAAAACACTAATTTTAAGAACATTTTACTTATTTTTAGATCCGTTTTTGCAGTGCAGTAATACTGCAGAGGACGGGATATGTCTACTGCAGTCATAGTCCAGGCTCTAAAGTGTCCCACACTGCAAAAACTGAACTAAAAATAACTAAAATATTCTTGAAATGAGTGCATTTATCCTTTATTTGAGCAGGTAAATCAGATGATCTGCCACTGGAAGAAGATTTTTGCACTTAAATTAGGAAACAATTCATCTCCACCATCTTTATTTCAAGTGCAGTTTATCTAATTATCTTATTTTCGGGGTCAAAATACTCATTCTATTGGCAGAGCATCTTTTTTACCTGCTCAAATAAAGGACATATACACTAGTTTCAAGAAATGTTTACTTATTTTTAGTTCTGTTTTTTCAGTGCACCTGTTGCATGGAGCCTCGCTCACAGCCGACACAGATCCCAGTCATTGGATGAGAGGTTAGAGACGCACCAATCAGGCCTTTATTGGCTTTTCCAAACTATAAAAGATAAAGATCTGCTGCAGGATGATGACTAAATTACACGACGGTCCTCATATCTGCATGAAAGCTCCTGAGTTTTACTAAAAAAAAGGACATCAGACTGATCCAGCTGGTTTGCTGATGTGCATACAGACGTTTATCATCTCCATGCATTTAATCTGCAGGAGACAAAGCAACAGATCTTCGGGTTCTTGTCCTAATCGGAGCCGATAAAGAGAGACCGGCCACTGATTGGCCGACATCTAAAGGTCACTGCTGGAAGACGACAGAGAAGAACGTGGCGAGTCAGCAAAATGTGGATTTATAGCCACAGACATCAGCTTCAGGACATTTAACAGCCACATCTCCATTGGCTGAACCGTCTCCGCCGGTCTGCATGTGGACCGGATCAACAGAGCCCCTCTGCCACTGCAAAAAGGCAACTAAAAGTAAGTAAAGATTTCTTGAAATCAGTGTATTTTTCCTTGATTTGAGGAGCTAAATAAGACTATTTGTCAATGGAATGAGTATTATTACCCCTAAAATAAGATAATTAGACATCCTGCACTTGAAATAAGATGATGGCGATGAATTGGTCCTGTTTTGCGTGCAAAAATCTTATTCCGTTGGCAAATAGTCTTATTTACCTGCTCAAATCAAGGAGAAATACTCCTATTTCAAGAAAATTGCTCTTACTTTTTGCAATGTGGACGCTGCTTCGGGACGTTCCACAGGCTGGACAACCCAACTGTGTCTTTAGGTGACAGTCAGACGTTCTGTCCGGGATCTAAAGGCCCCGCCCCCCCGTCAGAGCCACAGCGACGCTACGTGAGACCGTAACGGTACGCGTCTGGATCATGCCACACTGCAAAAACTGAACTAAAAATAAATAAAATCATCTTGAAATTAGTGCATTTGTCCTTGATTTGAGCACATAAATGAGATGATCTGCCAATGGAATGAGTATTATGACCCCTAAAATAAGATAATTAGATATACTGCACTCTAAATGAGATGATGGAGATGAGTTGTTCCTATTTTAAGTGTAAAAATATCATTCCATTGGCAAATCATCTTATTTATGTGCTCAAATTAAGGACAAATGCGGTCATTTCGAGAAGATTTTACTTATTTTTAGTTTTGTTTTTGCAGAGCAACGCGGTAGATGAAGAGAAAGAACCAACCGGCCCGCCTGCTGTTTCTCTCTCTAAGCCCGGCTCATGTGTCGGTGCTCAGAGCTGAAGACTCCAGGACGGATCCTCCCGCTGTCCGCCTGCAGATGTCCACCTCCGTCCCTCACTCCCCGTCCCTCACTCCCCGTCCGTCATCCCGTCCCTCGTCTCTCTGCTGCCGTCTCGCTGGAGGTGTTGTGATGCCAGAACAGGAAGAGGCTGTTTTTTTTTTTCTTCTCCTCTCCTCTCTGGGAGGCGGGGACGCACGCTGCCCCATCTCACTTCCTCTTCTGGTTAACGGTATCCGAGCGACGGCCAATCAGGAGACGGGACTCTGGACCCCGTCTAAAGCTCTCCGTAAAACGAGCCTGGCTGACTTACAAAAGGGTTCTTTCACAACGAGGTGAGCGCGGAGGTTTCTAACGCTGGCTCCCAGAACACTGCAAAAACGGATCTAAAAATAAGTAAAATGTTCTTAAAGTTAGTATATTTGTCCTTGATTTGAGTAGGTAAATAAGACTATCTGCCAATGGAATGAGTATCTTTACCCCTAAAATAAGATAATTAGACATCCTACACTTGAAATAAGATGATGGAGATGAATTGTTCCTATTTTAAGGGCAAAAATCTTATTCCATTGGCAAATAATCTTATTTACCTGCTCAAATCAAGGACAAATACACTGATTTTAAGAACATTTTAATAATTTTTAGTTCCGTTTTTGCAGTGAACCGACTTCAGAGGAACAGGAGAAGCTCAGAGCAGCTTCTGAACTCGTTGAACCTGTAGCCGTGAAAACACGAAGGTTTACCTGAGCTTCTGGGAGCTGCTGGGCTCCTTGGACCTGAGGAGATCTGCGATGGAGAAGGACGTGAAGCCCAGGCAGCTTCTCTGCAAGAGAGACAGAGAGAGAAAAACAACGTTTTCTAACACAAAACAAGCATGGCTAACATCCCAAACATCTGTAAACCTCAAACCTCTTCAGCTCAGAGCCTTAATATGGCTGCTGCACTGCAAAAACAAATCTAAAAATAAGTAAAATGTTCTTAAAGTTAGTGCATTTATCCTTGATTTGAGCAATGGAATGAGTATTTTGACCCCTAAAATAAGATAATTAGACATCCAGCACTTGAAATAAGATGATCGAGATGAATTGTTCCTATTTTAAGTGCAAAATTCTTATTCAATTGGCAAATCATCTTATTTACCTGCTCAATTCAAGGACAAATACACAAATTTTAAGAACATTTTACTTATTTCTAGTTCCGTTTTTGCAGTGTGTGTGTCTACCTTTCAGTTCAGAGGCAGGAAAACGACACATAGAAGGTTGATCACCCAGGCTGGTGGATCTGATGGCAGCAATGACCCAATATGAGCATAAATGAATGTTCTGGCTGCACAGACAGAGACTCACTCGCCTAATCCTGATTAATCCATCTAATACCGACATCATCACAGATATAGCAATGAGACGGCCGTCCCAGATTATTAAATTCATCCATCAATGCAAAGCTAAAAAGCAGAAGTGAGGGAACCGTCACTGCCGACGTGACGCTTCGTGTCCTGCAGAACCGCAGCCCATCAGACACGAGCTGCACCGGCGTCCCTTCCTGTCCTCGGGTTTAAACTTATGTAACGCGACAAGATAAGCCGGCGCACGGAGCTGCTGCTCGGCACTGAGCCGCGCCGCGACCCCACGGCCTCCATGTTTGATGAGAGAGGCGCCGGGCGAAGTGGGAGCGTGGATGTGCTGCGGGGATGATCAGCAGCTCAGAGGATTAGCTTAGGAGGGTGAAAAAGGCGCTTAAACGTCACGGCGCTGAGGTGAGGCTTTTTTTTTTTTTTTAAAGATCAGTGATGAAAGATGTTGGTTTGGTTTTTACAGCCCTGATGCTTTTGGGTTCTAGACGAACTGACGACGTGTTAGATTTTATCAAGTCCAGCGTGGCTTGGACCCGGTTTGTGGCGTTTGTGGGTGGGTTCTCTGGGTGTTTGGTTTGGGAACGCCGTTGCTTTTGTGCTTTAGTGCAGGTGCCTGTTCTGTTGGTCCTTTCAAGAGAGTGAAGAGGTCGGTCTTGCTAATGAGTGATGTTAGGATGGGTTGGACTGGAACGTGATCACTGCTCCAGAAAGAGCCGACCCAAAAAAACACATTCTTGATTAACTTTACGAGTCTGATATATGACATTAGCATGGATCACAACCCGAAGCATCCACTGCAAAAAGGGACTAAAAATAAAATCTCCTTAAAACGAGTGTATTTGTCCTTGATTTTAGCAGGTAAAAAAGATGAACAAGTATTTTGACCCCTAAAATAAGATAAATAAGAAAAAAAAATGATCGAGAAGAGTTTGCAAAAGAGGTGCAAAAATACTCATTCCATCGGCAGATCATATTATTTACCTGCTCAGATCAAGGACAAATACACTCATTTTAAGCATATTTTACTTATTTTAATTACCTGTTTGCAGCTTAAGATTCCAGAAACAGGCAGCTGTGATGAGCGTCCTTCATACACTGCAAAAAGGGACTAAAAATAACTATAATCTTCTTAAAATGAGTGTATTTGTCCTTGATTTTAGCAGGTAAAAATAGATTATCTGCCAATAGAACGAGTGTGTTTACCCCTAAAATACCATATTTAGATCTCCTGCACTTAAAATAAGATGAGTTGTTCCTATTTTAACAGCAAAATACTCATTCCGTTGGTAGATAATCTTATTTACCTGCTAAAATCAAGAAAAAATACGCTCCTTTATAGAATATTTTACTTATTTACTTACTTTTAGCTATCTTTTTGCAGTGTAAGACTCCAGAAACAGGCAGCTGTGATGAGCTTCCTTCATACACTGCAAAAAGGAACTAAATGTAAGCAACATTTTCTTGAAATAAGTGTATTTGCCCCTTGATTTGAGATTTTTGCACCAAAATAGGAACAACCCATCTCCATCATCTCATTTAAAGTGCAGTATAACTAATTATCTTATTTTAGGAGTAAAATACTCATTATATGGGCAGATTGTCCTATTTTATCCTCAAATCAAGGACAAAAACCCTCCCTTCCCTTTTTGCAGTGTAATGAGGCAGGACTCATCCAGGGGGAGCATCAAAAGTCACCTCAGACCGTTTGTGCAGCTTATAAAGACGCTTCCTGCAGGTTTTCCTGGTTCTCCACACTGCAAAAACAAAACTAAAAATAAGTAAAGATTTCTTGAAATTAGTGCGTTTCTCCTTGATTTGAGCAGGTAATTGGAGGTGGAGATGATTTGTTCCTATTTTAAGTGCATAAATCTTATTCCATTGGCAGATCATCTTATTTACCTGCTCAAATCAAGGATAGATACGCTCATTTCAGGATAGTTTTAGTTATTTTTAGTTCCGTTTTTGCAGTGCAGAACCCCTTAGACCCTAAATACATCCCTGCTGGGAACATGTCTGTTGTACTCTTTAATGGCTCTAATTCTTCCCTTTGTACTCTGTACACTGCAAAAAGGGAGCTAAAAGTAAGTGAAATTTTCTTGATTAGAGCAGGTAAATAAGACTATTTGCCAATGGAATAAGATTTATGCACTTAAAATAGGAACAATTCATCTCCATTGTCTTATTTTAAGTGCAGGATAACTAATTATGTTATTTTAGAGATGAATTGTTCCTATTTTAAGTGCAAAAATCTTATTCTATTGGCAAATAGTCTTATTTACCTTCTCAAATCAAGGTAAAACACACTAATTTCAAGAAATTTTTACTTATTTTTAGTTCCCCCATTGCAGTGTATAAGCTACTGGAACCAGAATTTCCCTGAAGGAGCAATCCCAAGTGATAAATAAAGTTGAGTCTAAGTCCAAATGTTTCACAGTGTTTGCCTATCTAGAAAAATGCAGCAAGGTAATTTTCCTCTTCACTAAAAAAAAACAAAAGACCTTCTGAGTCAGAGAGTCTTGCAAACGCCTCAAACTTCCCTGCAGCGCTGGCACCGAGTGTGAAAGAGATCCGTACGCACGCGCCGTTGCCTCATTTCCTCGCCCGCCGCTCAGCGTTTGTGCAACAAAAGAACGACGTGCAGAGACACGCCGAGCCGATCTTTCTCAATGAGCCCCCGGCCAAACAAGAGGCTTTACGGATTACGCGCTAATCCTCGTCAAACCTGGAAACACGACGCGCTGAGCGCCGCAGCTGGGCGCCACAACCAGCCGCCGGGTTCAGTCCGGCTCGCTCAGTCCTGCCAGGGGAATCCGGAGGAGAAAATCGTGACCAAACGTACTCAGATACAGCTGGAAACACGAGGAAAGCTCCGCTAGTTCGCTGGTGAAGACTCTCAGTCATCAAGGTTATGATCCTTCCAAAAGAAAAGTTAAAAACCAAAACAACTGGACTTTTTTCCCGCAGTTTGAAGTGGAGTTCCAATCTTGAACTAAACTAAAATTAAGTAAGCCATTTTGCAGTGGCTGTGCTTTCCTCTGTAATGTTTTTTCTGTTATGTTCTGTTCATGTTCAGCACTATGGTCTGGTTAGTGCAACGTGCTACAAATAAACCCGCCTTGCCTTGCACCACTACATCTGATGCTCTGCACTGGGAGACCGTGTACTGCAAAAAAGGAACTAAAAGTAAGTAACATTTTCTAGAAATTAGTCTATTTTTCATTGATTTGAGCAGGTAAATAAGACCATTTGCCAATGGGATTAGTAGTTCTACCCCTAAAATAAGATATTTAGATATTCTGCACTTGAAATAAGATGATGGAGATGAATTGTTCCTACTTTAAGTGCAAAACTCTTATTCCATTGGCAAATAATCTTATTTACCTGCTCAAATCAAGGAAAAAATGCACTAATTTCAAGAATAATTTACTTAATTTTAGTTCCGTTGTTGCAGTGTGTGGCTCGGACGCAGACGCTCAGCCGTATAAACCCAGACCTGAACTTTTAAAATCCATTTTATAATAAAATGCACTACAAACATAAACATTCTTCTGCACTGCTGCACTTTATATTGTAATGTTATTTTATTTCAACTGCAATCTCATTAAATTGTCGTAAGCTGTAGGCAACTAAATGTCGTTTTGTCTCCACTCTGTACAGACAATAAAGTTATTCTAAGTGTCTCTGACCCTGAGCTCTCCTGCAGAGACAGCGTCTGCAGAAAGCTGCCGACCTCTGTGCACCACGGGCGCCCGCTGCCCCCCCACCCCCCCCCCGCTTCCTCGGCCCAACACTCGCTACGCCACAAACGTCACGGCTGGCATCCTGTCACAGAACCATGCTGGAGTTCACCGAGAGCGACCCATCCTTTGAGAAGCGTTTGCAGGACCAGTCTGCACGCCTTGCTGCTTTGCTTAGATCACCTGATTTCTAAAATATGAAGCATATCTGCTGGAAGCGTGAGGGTTGCACTGCAAAAATTAAACTAAAAATAAGTCACACTTTCTTCAAATTAGTGTATTTGTCCTTGATTTGAGCAGGTAAATAAGATGATTTGCCATTGGAATGAGGTTTTTGCACTTAAAATGGGAACAATTCATCTCCATCATCTTATTTAGAGGGCAGAATAACTAATTATCTTATTTTAGGGGTAAAAATACTCATTACATTGGCAGATGATCTTATTTACCTGCTCAACTCAAGGACAAATGCACTTATTTCAAGAAGATTTTACTTCTTTTTAGTTCTGTTTTTACAGTGTGGACAGATTCCTGAAGCGACACAAGAAGCTCCTACTTATCTCTAAAATGTATAACGAACTTCTGTCTTTCGACTGCTTGCCAATTATTAAAGTTAGGGATGCCTGGGACAAGGAACTGTACCTAAACTTGGAGGATGACTGATGGGACGCAGCTCTTAAGACACTTATCCAGTTTAAAGTACTATTTAGACTCCATTTTTCTAAAACACTACTGTCATAAATTTATCCCAATATCGCAGACAAAAGTATCAAATATCATGCCTCACCCTGCAATTTATCCCATATGTTCTTTTTTTTGTCCGTTACTGTCTTCTTTCTGGTTAAATTACTTTGATACCACGTCAAAAATACTCTCTGTGTTCATAAAAGTCCCCCCCCCCCCCCCCCCACATTGCCATATTTGGGCTCCCAGAGGACCATAACCGGTTTACCCCTAACCAACTAGATATTTTGGCATTTACCCAATGGCTCAATGATACCAATGTCTTTTCTGAAGCTAGAAAAGATCCGATATTCAGTGAAACGTAATTCTGGTAAATTTTATGACAAATGGCTTCCCTTTACTACATTCTTCCACTCTCTTCAGTACTTTCCTTCTGATTGACCCCTCCCTCCCCCATTTGTTTTTTTCTTTGTTTTATTAATTTAATTTTGGATTTTTTTTTTTTTTTTAGATTTAATTTGATTTATTCATTTATTTTTTCTTTTCTGAGGGGCTTTATTTGTATTTAATTATAGCATATATTAAGATCTATTGTTATTCAGTTATTATTACGATGTTTATTATTTCGTTTGATTTTATTTTAGTTGCGTGGTGTACTGTTCGTACCACTTAACTTACAAAAACACCCTGGAAGTTTGACTATATCCCTTGTTCTCAAGTCTTCGAGATGCACAATACCTTTATGGTGCCAATATGTACATATTGTTGCTCGCTATGATACCCTATGTGAAAAGGATGTACATATGGATACACATCTCTATTGTTGTAATGTGCATTACTTCCTAATAAAAATATGAAAAAAAAAAGAAGAAGCTCCAACTGGGGAAGTGTCCAGATGGATGCTTAGTGACAGGTAACCTTCAGAAACAGTTTCCTAAACACTACACTGCAAAAACGGATCTAAAAATAAGTAAAATGTTCTTTAAAGTTAGTGTATTTATCCATGATTTAAGCAGGTAAATAAGAAGATCTGCCAATGGAATGAGTATTTTTACCCCTAAAATAAGATAATTAGACATCCTGCACTTGAAATAAGATGGAGATGAATTGTTCCTATTTTAAGTGCAAAAATCTTATTCCACTGGCAAATAGTCTTATTTACCTGCTCAGATCAAGGACAAATACACTAATTTTAAGAACATTTTACTTATTTTTGTTCCGTTTTTGCAGTGTACAGACGTGTTTCACAGCAGAAAGAGCAAACAGAGAGGTGAAGGAGAGCAGAAGTGTGAGACGTCACTCACACATGGTTTAGAGAAACAACACCTCTGCAGCCCTCCTCACACCGTCAGACGGGCTTTTATGAGCAAATCAACAGAGTGAAGAGCATCTAACCCAGGCAGGGCTGCACCTCCACTCATCATGGCCATAAATGCCATTTAACGTGGATTTATTTAAGTATTTAAATAATCTCTACATACAGCGCTTATATATATTCAGAGACCCCTGCTTGCATTTGGTTAGACCCTCCTTAGCAAGTCGCTCCTCTTAAACTGGCTGGATTCAATCCTCCGTGTCAGCAGAGTTTACATGTTCAACGGGACTGAGGCTGAGACCATCACACTGCAAAAAGGAACTAAAAGTAAGTTACATTTTCTCCAAAGTTGTGTATCTGTGCCTGATTTGAGTAGAAACTTTAAATGATCTGCCAATAGACGAAGATTTCTGCACTTTAAATAGGAACAACTCATATCCATCGTCTTATTTCAGGTGCAGTAAATCTATTTGTCTTATTTTAGGGGTAAAAACGCTCATTATATTGGCAGATAATCTTATTTAATGCTAAACTCAATGACAAATCTCTAATTTCAAGACAACTTTGCTTACGTTTTGTTCTCTTTTGCTAACTTTACCCGTTCCAGAACCAGACTCGATCCGTCTGTGATCGTTCTCCTGCAGGAGAAGAAGTTTCATCAACACAGCCTCCATATTTATTATTCCAGCCATTGTGGTGCAATGGACCGGTACCAACCCCGCAGCATGATGCTGCCACCGCCCCCTGCTGCACATCTCCATCATGACTGAATGTTCACTGCAAAAACTGAACTAGAAATAAGTCAACTTTTCTTAAAATAAGTGTATTTGTCCTTGATTTGAGCAGCTAAATAAAATAATCTGCAAATGGAATAAGACTTTTGCACTTAAAATAAGATGATGGAGATGAATTGTTCCTATTTTAAGCGCATTATATCTAATTATCTTATTTTAGGGGTAAAAATACTCATTTCATTGGTATATAATCTTATTTACCTGCTCAAATCCAGGACAAATACACTAATTTTAAGAAAATTCAACTTATTTTTATATCCGTTTTTGCAGTGTATGGCTTTTGAAGCGCCGTAATTTTTTTTTTTTTTCTGTTTGTCACCTGGGTGTGATGCCCTACCTGTCCAGCAGAGGAGCTGTCGTCTCTCGGCGGACGGAGGCATTCGGTGCAGGCCATCATCGCCCTCTGCATCCTCGGGTCTCTCTTCACCGCAGAGCGTTTTACGACTGAAGCTCAACAAACTGACTTTTTTCTGTTCTCACGGGTAAAACGCTCGAAAAACGAGAGCCGGGCTGCAGGAAATGAAATAAAACGCAGAACCTCCAGCAGCGAGTTGGAAGAATAATCTGATTCTCTCCTTAATTTAAACATAATTATGATAATTCTGCTTGTAGAAAACTATTATTCTGCTGCTGCTGTTTGTTTAACGGCTTAACTTAGAAAAATGTTTTTGTTGTTTTTAATCGGATTTATGATCAGACGCTCTAATCCTTAACTTTAGGACATCTAAACACCGAGAGGGAAATAAAACCGAGCTTTAAACAGCTTTAAAGGATTAAGAAAGGATAAATTCCTGTTTGCACGTTCCTACCTGCATCTTAGAGCGCCATCGACTTTAAAGCCCACTGAGCGTTTTACCGTTAAAGTCAAACTAACTAACGCCGGACATTTGGAGATAGAAGATGCGTCCTTCAGATCGCAAGCGGCGGAAACAAAGAAACGGCAGAAATAAAAGTTTCCACACATCTGAGGAGAAAAGTGTCTGCAGAGCAGCTAAAAACAGGAATGACTCGACCCGGTTCCCCAGTCTGCAAAAGCAGCTGAGTCTTTCTCCTCCTCGCTCTGTCACTTTTTCCTCCTCCTCCTCCTCCTGCCGCTGCGTCACAGTCAGAAGGATTTATAAAAAAATAAATAATGAAAAAACACGCCCTCCCTGTGCACCATGGGAAATTTTGGAGATTAAAAAGCGCCTGGCTGGCAGAAACTGAGCTGAAAAAAAATGGAACTGAATTCAGTTTGTCCTCCGTTTACCCATCCATCCATCATGTGTGCAGGAGATTAACCCGCAGAGAAATCAAGTCAGTCAGTGCAGTTTTACACATCCTCATCCCTAATCTTCTTATCTGCACAGCTCTTCATGCACACACACACACAGCTGTAGTAAAACACTCACTGTGCAGCGCGGCCTTAAATCTTCCTCCCTGTAAAGCCTCACTTCCATCCTGCTGTGCTGCTGCAGCTCGGCGTCGACGCTGCAACGCACCGAGGCTCGAAACGCGCCGTCCTCTGACCTCTGAAAGCACAAAGCAGCCAGACTGACGTGTTTTACAACCAGGATCCAGGTTCTAAGCCTGAAACATGGAGGGACGCGTCTCCCTGCAGGCCTGGAGGGACAGGAGGTGGGGGGGGCCTCTGGAGACGCTGTGAAGGAGTTTACCTTCACTGTCTGGGTGCAGCAGTGCTTCCTGACGTCGTAGGCGTCGACTGTGGAAACGTGAATTTTGACTTTGGCTGCGGTGGCAACTACAACTCGGCACTCTGGGAGAGAAATTAATAAAACGCAGAAGGATTAGTGGCTCTTTGGCCTCAAGTGAGCAAAGTTAATTAATCTGCAGCAAAACATACCGAGAGTGAGGAGCAGCTGAGGCGCAGCTAGGGCTCCACCTGGTGGTCACAAGACAACACGACAGCGTCAGACCGTTTTGTTTGTGTTCAGCCTCTTTGACTCTAATGCTCCTACATAAAGTCTCCTAACGACTGAAGAGAGTCCTCCAGAGAGCGATTTAGTCTCAGGATGCGCCTCAGAGCTTTACCGCACCATCTTTATTTATGAGGCGCTTAAAAACCAGCCAGCAGCTGAAACAGAGAGCTGTACATCGCTACAAGCTAAAACGCATCCATTAATAAAATAATAAGATAAAAAATAATGCATGAAAACGCTTAAAAGAAACAGTAAAACCAATTAAAATGCAAACTGAGGCTCATTAGTGGTAAAAGCCAAAGAATAATTTTAAGCCGAGTTTTAAAGGTAGACAGTGAAGGAGCCTCTCTGATGTGCAGGGGCCGTTATTCCATAATTAAGAACCAACAACCTGAAAGGCCCCGCCCCTCTGAGCGGCCTTTCATATTTGAGTAGCTAAATAAGACTATTTGCCAATGAAAACATATTTTTGCATTTAAAATGAGAACAATTCATCTCCATCATCTTATTTCAAGTGCAGGACGTCTAATTATCTGATTTTAGGGGTGAAAATACTCAATATATTGGCAAATGGTCTTATTTACCTGCTCAAATTAAGGAAAAATATGCTAATTTCAAGAACACTGTTTTTGCAATGAGGCTACCCTGCCAAAACAGAACTAAAAATAAGTTAAGTTATTGTCTTGAAATTAGTGTATTTGTACTTTATTTGAGCAGGTAAATAAGATAATCTGCCACTGGAATAAGTTTTTTGCACTTAAAATAGCAACAATTCATCTCCATCGACTTATTTTAAGTGCAGTAAATCTAATTATCTTATTTTAGGGGTAAAATGACTTATTCCATGGGCAGATCATCTATATTTAGCCGCTCAAATAAAGTACAAATACACTCATTTCAAGACAATTTTAACTTATTTTCAGTTCTGTTTTTGCAGTGTAAACCTCCGGCCAGAATAGACGGGCTCAGAGCAAAACGTGTTGGGATGGACCTAAACGAGTCCTTTCCAACACTTCACAGACCTTTTGGGATCAGGTCAGACCTAAATCTAACCGGGAACCAAGGCCAGGCCGTGAAGCTGACCTCCACAGACCCGCCGCGTCCAACCAGACGGATCTGGAGCCATTACGCAAAGAGAAAATCAGTAAAAAAAAATGAAGCCTCTAGAGGCAGAAAGCTGGTCGAGATGTGCTCTAGCCCTACGGACACTTACACGCAGCTTCCAGATTGTTGTTCCACTCGCCGCGTTCTGCAGCGGCGTGTGCCGGCTGACCGTGGCTTTCCATGAGCGTCCGCAGGTTGGCGAAGCCTCTCCTCAGAGAATCCATGCCGCCGTCTCCCGCAGCGCCGAGGCGTGACGAACAACCCGCACTGCTGCTGGACAGGGGGGGGGAAGAGCGTGAGTTTGTGCGTTAACCCGCCACCAGTCGGATTTATTTTAATAATCACGGCGGGACATGAAGAGGCCCGAGTCAGACACAAATTTCCAGACGATCCAGAATTCAGCTCCAATAAAAACGTCAAACTGCTGCAGCTGTGCTTCGATAATTCCTGAGCCCCTCTTAACGTTCAAATAGAAAACCACATACTTATCGTTTCTCATTTGACAGTGTGTACAAAATTAAATATATCAGAAGTGAAAAACAACAACAAAAAAATCCAGCATTTTGTTGTTTGTAGCATAAAATAATTCTCTAAGATAGCAGACGACGCTACATTCCCCATTCAGTCACGTGACCCGCTGTCTTAGCCACAAGGGGGCGCTGTAGGATGCCGTGACGTCACCTTAGTCAAACACGATATCAGGAAATAATCATTTTAAGTAGTGAGTCAATATTTAGTCACCTTTGTGATGGAGTTTTTAACCTTAAACGAGGACGAATACGAAGCTAGCCAATGGGAGGTTAGAAACAAAGCCATGTGCTTCTGAGTGGTAGCGATAGGGCTGGGCAATATGGATTAAAAAATCAATCTCTGATTTTATCATACCAAATCCGATTAATCAATTTTTTTTTCCTCCTTTTTGTTTCATAAGAAGAAATTAAAGAAATTATTTTAATGCTTTTTATGTCAAGCATTTCGTCAGGGAGTTGACCTGAATTCAAAGTGCAACTAAAAACAAGCTGTGAAACATGCTTGTAAAACAAGATGGCAGCCATCATCATTATAAACAATGAAAATATAACAAAACATTTGCTGCTAGTGGTATTACACATTGAGCTAAGAACAGGCTTCACTGCACTTGTGAACATCAAACTAAGTTTTAAAAAAAGTAAATTAAGTACCTCGTATTATGGTAAATAAAGTTTCCACTTAACAATATTTTGACAATACATTTGCCTAAACATATATTCAGCATCACATGCTGTTCTCTTCATGGAAACCCAATGAGTGTATTGGCAAAATAAAATCCAGATTTTCCAAAAACGAAATCTTAAAGAATTGTAAATTTGAATTAATCGATTAAATCGATTCATCCCCCAGCCCTAGTTAGCGATGATGATGATGATGCTAGCAGGCAGCATGGCAGGGAGAGGGATTCAACAGGGGTAGCGTTACCCGGCCTTTCCCGATCAAAATTTGACGCAAACTCGGGTCCATCGGATAATTAAACTTTCCTTTCCCCGATCCAAAGCCATCTTACGATTGGCAGCCGTACAATAGACCATTGTAACGACTTTTTAACGATCCTTTCAGAATGCTTAATGCGTGAATTAGTGGCTCTCGGCACGCGATCGAGGATGTTTGGCTACACTGACGTCACGGCTGTGTTTTCTGACTGCTCTCGATGGAGGCACCCAGCATACTGTAAAATTTCTTATTATTTGGAGCATTTTTAATTGCGATTTCGACCAGCCACATAGAGAAAAACAACAATAATCAACCATCACACACGATAAAACTGCTCTTCTATTTGAACTCTAATGTTAAAGGCTTTACTTCTACATTACATTATAGAGACGATGCGTTACTAGGGTTTGCTAAAATGTTTTAATGACAGAAACGAAAAAAGAAAAAGGAAAAAAAAAGGTTGAAGCGGAACCAGAGCAGCAGAATTGTTTTTTTTAAATGTGCCTAAAACCATCTTTAGAGCTAAAAGCAGAAGTTTTAGCCCCGGTTTAGTTTGCGTTGGTGGTTAAGCAGTAAATAAATTCACTTCCTCTTTGACGACATGCTGGAAACCTGCAGCCGAAATGATGCTCAGTGTTATTCTGTGAAGATACAAAAAAAAAAAAAAAACACAAAAGGATGCGGCGCGGTTCCTCTAACGGGTCTGGGTCCTTTCCTGGCTACACCATGTGTGACGGCAGGAAGTAGGTTTCCACCCGGCAACCCATGACCAGACGGGGCCCCGCTCAGAGCGCCGGGCACCAAAACCAAAACCACAACACAGGTTCTTGGTTTTATTGGTGCTGCCATCATATACTGGGGCAGAAGAACAATAAAATAGATAAATAGCTGAAATGGTAACAGAGTCGACTTAAACTGTGACCTGTTCACATAGACGGTGATGTGCTGATAAACTGGTTTCCTTTTCTAGTCCCAGGATCTGTAGGAAGCCGGCTTCAGAACGCCTTTCATGAAGAAAGTTAATTATATTGGAGTTCAGGGGTCTGCAACTTTGGCTACAAATGATATTTTTATTATGGTATTTAAATGTAATTATGATAATAAATTCATAAGATAATATATAATACGTTTCTTCTCAGAATAATTTTAATTTGCATGACAGAATGATGCCAAAGGTTCCAGTAATATTTCATTTTAAATCAATATTTTTTCATTATGTTGGAAACTATGATTTTTTTTTACATCATTATCCACAAATATCAACATTCCTGTCCATCTTCTCTTTTTAAACCTCAAAATAGACATAAAAGGTTGTTTCTTTAACGATGACAACATATTTCCTACAGTAGATCTTTATCACAAATTAGAACTTATCTTTTTTATAAAGGCCAAGGCAACGTTTGTGGTCTGAACGACTTTAATTCTAGTGGACTGGAGGCAAAATGGCTCTTTAGACTGTAAAGGTTGCAGACCCCTGGTCTGGGTGGACCCCAGGCCCCCGTAACCCTGCATGGACGCTCTCTGCTCAGTGATCTCGGTAAACGTGGCACCGCTGCTTCAGTGCATGCTGGGTAAACGGTAAAAACCGTCTGCACGTGTACAGCGCTTCATTAAGTCCTCAGGAACCCATTCACAGCCGTTTGGTGGTGAGCTTAGGGTGACCAGATGTCCCCATCCGAGCGGGACCGTCCAGCTGATGTCCAGATGTCCCACAAAATAAAACAATGTTCCGCGTTTGACCGGCTCAGGTTTGGAAAAGTCCAAAAAACGCATTGGACGTGCGTTTTTTACTGGAACGGCGCTGTGTGAACGGCACAGCAGGACACTTGTGAAATAAAGGGACAGGGATAGAGACGCATGCAGAACATTAAGGAAACTACGCAGCAGAAAGAAGATTACCTGGGAGCCTTTTTGGGAAGTAATTTTAAATTTTTCCTGGAGGAGAGCACGACTGATTTTTACTCCAACCTAAAAACACCAGACAAGATTAACTAAAACAATATTTAACTTTACGCAAGTTTTTCTAATAAGCTTTAAAAAGTGTTAATCAATGTATCTGTAACACTTTATCGGCTGGTCGTGATGTTCTTTATACATCTCTTTGCAGGTGAAGAAGCAGACTGGTGTTTTGTTATTCTCTCATTATTATCTAATTTTATTAATAAAACTACTTGCAGGTATAAATCAAGGGAAGCACCACGACTCCACTATTGAAAGTAAAATCTGTTGGGCTGTTTTTGGCATTAAGGCGACAATTCTTATTGCCACACTGCCAGACAGGACACTATAAAAAAATCATTAAAAGCCAGTAAAGTTTTTTTCTGACAAACCTTTTAAAAGTTTAACAACCATCCATCGATTTTCTACCCAGTTTTCCGTGCAGGTGTTACGTTGAGCTGATTCTTATGATGGAGAAACGCGGCTGCACGTAACACAGGGTGATGGGGGCGGGGGGGGGGGTCTCCAGCGAGAGCCGGGGACGCGGCGTCCATCCTGGACAGGTCGGCTGAGATTTAGCAGTTTTATTAAACTCCAACAAGGTGAAATAATACCTTTTATAAACT
Organism: Fundulus heteroclitus; assembly: GCF_011125445.2. Lineage (NCBI taxonomy): Eukaryota > Metazoa > Chordata > Actinopteri > Cyprinodontiformes > Fundulidae > Fundulus > Fundulus heteroclitus. Next base: position 34,691,586 of record NC_046374.1, read on the forward strand.
GCTGAGTTGTGATAACTGATGCTGTGCAGGGAGGCAAGTTTATGTATAGATCTGTTTCCCATAATGAGTCGATTCATGGGGAACTAAAGCGTTGTAGACACAGAGGGCCTTGCAGTGGAAGCAGCAGCAGCAGCAGGTCAGACAGTAAAAGACAGTAACAGGCAAAACAGAGACTGGTTATTGTAATTAAATTAAAACGTATGACGTCATCATAAGCCCCGTTTACATTTAGCCTGTTAAACCGATCCATGACGAGGTCGGACCGAGCTTGGATCAGTTAACCGTGCCGAGATTGGTTCATACGAGCGTTTACACATCACGCTAGCACGGTTCCTCGCCTCCTAGTGGTGATCTGTGGTACTACTGCTCTCTAGGATGGAGGGAGGGAACCAAGCAAATAAAAATGGCGGCGCCCGTAACATTCAGGAAGTTATGTTTGGTTATAATTCGTTGTTTGCGGAAAGTCAGGCGAAGACGGAAACTTTTGGAGAATTTACTTGACAGAGTCGGCTTTTGGGACGTGGATGAGACAAACGAACGTCTAATCAGGATATACAGACGCAGGAAACAACGACAGACACTGAGGTTGATCACGCTGCTAAGCAGAATCATCTCTGGAAACCGTGTGGCACGGTAAGGAAGCTAGTATTATTATGAATGTCTGAAATTTTATGATTACGGAGGCTTATCAGCTGTTGCTCTCATCAGTTGTTCACGTTTTATTATATATTTCTATTTCTCTGTTTTATTTAAATCCCCCTCATTTTTGTTGTGCTTACAGAACTGTTTAGTCAGCTGACTGTAAGGAGATGACGCGGTCTGCCCATGCACTTTTTGTTATCAGAGAACTGAGCCACTGATGAACCGTGCAGAGCCCACCTATCGAACTGGTCTAGATTTAGCGCAGTTCGGTTGTGTCTGGCTCGGTTCAGTTCAGTTTGCGATCCATTTACTCTCGATAGTTTTAACCGTGCTTGGACTGGTCTCGGCACGGTTAAAAAAAAGTGTAGTGTAAACGGGGCTTATAGTGTTGGTCACGTGACCCACGCTGCGTTCCTTACTCACGTTTTAGTCTTCTGCCATCTTGTGGTCGCCTGCTGACATTACATCTCTCCTGCCCTCCGGCCTGCAAGGACAGTTCAGACATTAGGAAGCAGCTCATTCTGCTGCTGGCCAGCCTTTCTGAGGCCCTCCTGCTCCTTGTGAGCGAGCCGACCGAGGCGCTCAGCACCAGCAGACGTGCCACAACCTGCAACAGAGGAGCAACAGCGGGCTTTGCTCTACGTCTAACAACCCCAGCGGTGATCTGTGCTTTCACTCATGAACCAGGAAGCCGGGACGTTGCAGGAAGCTGGGCTGGCTCCAGTCAGACGATGGAAACAGAGAGATAATTTTATTCCTGCTGATTTGACTGAAAAGCAGAAGTAGCACACCGCCTGGTCCGTTCTCTACGTGAAAAGGCAACATTATGACCGTGAAGGGGAACCAGAACCGGCTTTGTTATCCAGAACAGAGATGAGAACGGCTTTTGTTATCATCTGCTGAGGGAAATCGCAGCAGTGTGCAATGAGTTGGGTCCTTACTATGGGTCACATACTGTAGAAGGTTGTTGGTGGGTTTGCTCGTCTCTGACCCCCAGTGGGTCGAGGCAGATGAGCGTTCACACTGAGTCTGGTTCTGGTTGTGCTGGAGGTTCTCTTCCCTGTTAAAGGGGAGTTTTCCTCTCCACTGTCGCCTCATGCATGCTCAGTATGAGGGATTGCTGCAAAGCCATCAACAATGCAGACGACTGTCCACTGTGGCTCTACGCTCTTTCAAGAGGAGTGAATGCTGCTTGGAGAGACTTGATGCAACCTGCTGGGTTTCCTTAGAGAGGAAACTTTCTGACCAACCTGGAGGATCTGATGGAGTCTGACTTTGGAAAGAGCCTTGAGATGAACTGTGTTGTGAATTGAAGCTATATAAATAAAATTGAACTGAACTGAATTAAAGATTATTGTAGTTCTATGGATAACTTACAGGAGGCTGTAGACAGAACAGATGGCCTGGACGGCATAACAATAACCTGACTGTAAAGACACATCAGTAAAGTGTAGAAATTGTGACATGGAGGATAAATTAGATGTGTAAATATATATAATGAGAGATTTCACATAGAAATCAGGATCAGGATCTGTATAAGCAGCGGCTTCTTCCTGCCCTTTTCCAGCTGAATATGAAGGTTTTGTTTTCTGTATCTGATAATTATTCTTATTTTTGTTTTTTCTCTCTGACATCATTTCTTTTTGGTTGTTTTCCTCTCATGTCCCAAATAAAAGTTTTAAATTTCAAAGTTTTCAGTCTATAAACATCTTCATGGCCTGACTGGGATGTTTTTATACGCAGCAGATTGAAACCAATATAAAAACTACTAAACAAGAGGCTGAGCAGTCAGAGACATAGAAAATGATGGTTTAAAACAATAAATCCCAATACATTGGACCAGAACAGCAAATTATATAACAGATAAGAGTTAAATAGATGAGAAGAGCTCTGAGTAGATCAGATCAAGTGAATTAGAAGAGATCAGGATATGATGATGAGAGTAGTAGTTTCCTCTGTGACCGACCTGCAGCCTTTCCTCCCTCTGAGGGTTCCAGACGTTTGCTCTGCAGACAGGACCATCAGGGGATGAAGGTTCTCCCTCCGCTCCATCCTCCTCCTCACAGCTCCACCATAGTCTTCGTCGTTTCCTGAAGGAACAAGGCGGTGGGCTCGCTGCTGGCAGAGAAATGAGACCACGGTCACCAGAGAATCCTCACATTTACCAATCAGCTTTCAGGCGTGGCCACGAGGTTCTGCAGAGGCTAAAATGTTCCGTCGCGTTCATACGAAGAACCTTCTACAGTTCTCTGGCATGCTGACTACCAGACGTCTACTGGTCTCATCTTTACTTCCATGTCTTTATCGTCTGTGTTTTATTGTGAAAAGCACAGTGAAAGGTGCTTTATGAACAAAATCCACCTCCTAGTCTACTGAAGGAAAAACTGACTACATTTTATTCCTTGGTTTAAAATGCTTAACACCTCAGCGGTAAATTTAAAAATATTATCTATTTTGAAAATGTGTATTCATAATTTGAGAGGATCAGAGATTTATTTAATTATTTTAAACCTATTTAAAGTCTGAACTAGTCTGGTGGACGGTTGTATTTCTGTTTGTGGAATAAATCTGTCTAAACACTCATATGATGGTGGAGTGGTGGCCTGGTGGTTAGAGCATTGCCCTTGGGAGGTTCTGGGTTCAACTCCCACAGACTGCCACTCTGGGTCCCTGAGCAAGACCCTTAACCCCAGATTGCTCCCCAGGCGCCGCACAGTGGCAGCCCACTGCTCCCCAAGGGTGATGGGTTAAAAGCAGAAGTGAATTTTTCCATTGTGAAATCAATAAAGTTCAATTATTATATTCAGTTTTATTAAAAGAAAATATTGATTTTATATTCTCGGGTCAGCTGACCATCATTATCAATCCGTAAACTGGTGTATTGGCACATTTTCCATCTATAAAGCCATCTTTGCACTGTTACTATTACTACACTGCAAAAACGGAACTAAAAATAAGTTAAATTTTCTTGAAATGAGTGCGTCTGTCCTTGATTTGAGCAGGTAAATAAGACGATCTGCCAATGAAGTGAGTATTTTGACCCCTAAAATAAGATAATTAGATATTCTTCCCTCTAAATAAGATGATGGAGATGAGTTATTCTTATTTTAAGTGCAAAAATCTTATTCCATTGGCAAATCATCTTATTTACGTGCTCAAATCAAGGACAAATAGACTAATTTCAAGAAAATTTGACTTATTTTCAGTTCCGTTTTTGCAGTGTATGTTATATTTCTATATTACTATCACCTCATTTATCCTAACTCAGTCAGTCCGGCCTCAGACTTTCCTCTCAGGACTTTATTTCCTCCAGCGCTCCGTTGGTACCATCAGAACCTGGAAAATTTTCATTTTTCTTACTCTTCCTTTCTACCTTGGACCTCAGCAGGACCTAAAAGTGATCCATGTTGATTCCTCTGGGATCATTTAAATCTATTCTAAGCAAGATAGAGACACAGAGCTCTGGTTCTAATGTTTTATCAGTTTATTCAATCTGAATCAGGTGGTTTAATTATTTCTGCTCTTGCTGTGTTTGTGGCTTATTTGTTTACTTTTAGCAAAACGTCTCTCCTGCAAATGGATCTGAATGAGAAAACCTGTATAAATAAAGGTTAAATCAGACTTAAACAGTAAATTGACATAATATAATGAAATGCAGAGACTTGGTATGATAAGAAATTCCTTTAATGTCCCACCATGGGCACATTCTGGCACCGACTTAGTTTACAGTAATGGAAAAAAACAAGCTAATATAATCTGAAGTCAGTGGAGGGCTGTATTATTATTATTATTATTTTGTTTTTTCTAGGGATGCACCGATATGAAGATTTGGGCCGATATCAATTTCCGATATTAATTGCTGTTATGTCCAATAACCGATATTTATCGATGTGTGTGCAGACACACATTTACGTTTCTGTGACGGTTAACTTTTGTAAAAGTTTGTACCGACTGAAAACTATTCTAACTGAATTTTTTAGTGTGGGTTATAGTCTAGACTTACATACTGTTTTTGTTTTTAAATCTCTGCTTCATTAAAAAAAAACACAATCCTGGCTGTGATGCATTACTGTCACTTTAACATAGGGCTGGAGATAATTCATTAACAATATACATCGATCGATCGATAGAGGTATATCCATGATAGAAAAAAAGGGTCAATAATAAGCTCAATAGAATAACAGTTTTTCTTCCTCCTTCATTCTAGCCGTGTAGGTTAATGCTACAGTCATTACATCCTCCCAACCAATCACAACGCAGACCCAGTAAGCTCCGCCCCCTACAAATAGTTCAGAGAGCACGCGTTCTTTTTTCTTTTTTTAAAATTTGCATTTTTGGTAAAAAGTTGGTTGAATAAAGGGTTGAGCTTGAATTCAGTGTTCTGCACCTAAAAATAGGTTGCTAAGCAACAGCATCAAATGGCCAGGGCTGCACTTAAAATATACGTTTTGAATTTGTTGATAATTATAGATATCGATCAATATTATTTTTATTTTATCGATATGCTTTTGCTTTCTATATCACCCGTGGCGCCAGTGTCTTGAAACACTGGCCCCAAGGGCAACAAGCTGGAAATAAACACCCAGGTTGTTAATATTGGCTTAGTTTAACTTATCGGACCGAAATGTTAAAAAAGTGACTAGCATCGGACGATACCGAAGTCAATGCCGATACATCGTGCATCCCTATTTTTTCCCCTTATTGCTTGCTTTTTCCAAAGAGGCATGTGGATTGTTGGTCATCCCATGATTAGTTTATCATGTTGCAGTAAATTGGTTTTTTTTGTTTTGTTTTTTTTGGAAAGATCATATTGTTTTTTTTTTTGTTTTTGTTCAAAACGGAATGTGTTACGTTTATTTTTACCTGTTCCCAAATCAAACCCCATTTAATAAAATTGGAATCAAATACCTGCCCACGCCTACTGATAACACAAGAAGGCGACGACTTTTACAGCTTTACCTGGGCTGGTCATGTGACTGAACCGACCTGAGGTCAGCAGTACAGGCAAAAACACTCAGGTAAAACACAATATGTGTGTGTGTGTGTGTGTGTGTGTGTGTGTGTGTGTGTGTGTGTGTGTGTGTTTGTGTCTGTTGTTATTTAGCTAATACAGCTGCTTACACTAAATTTAAACGCTTCAGCAAATAGCAATGCAAGTTGTCAGAGATTAAGCTGCAATGGTGTGAGTGGACAGAGCTGTGCAGAAGTATGGTACTTTTTCTTTCTTTTTTTTTTGTTTTACAACCTTTTGATTCAAATTGGCTTAAAGGGGAAGTGAAACCAATTCTGCAGATATTAATATAGCTGCAGAGTCATTTAGAGAAACATCGTAGAAAAAGTTGGAGTAAGTCTCTCTGTTTGCAGGAAAGGAAAAAGTGATGGTTACTTTCTCTTTCAATTAACACTGACTTACCTTAAAGCCATTTAACCAGGTGGAAAACATTAACACGGTGCACAGCACAGAGCTCATATCTACATTTAGAGCCAAGGTTTCACCTAACTGGTTAAGCTTTTACCCAAAATGTCATGCATTTACTCTCTTGCAACTGTTACACCCCTTTAAAAGTTAATAGTCACCGTTAATTTGCTGCCAGGACCAGGAAAACTGGTCCAAAACCAGCCTAAACCTGATATAAATCATGTCTCGTAGGTTTAAATCTCCACAGAGTTACTGCCTGACAGCTATAAATGCTTATTTTTATTACTCACCGGTTTTAAAAGTTGTTTTTTCAGACCATAACCCACTTATCCGGTAGTTGTCTGGTTGGACTTTGAGACAGGGGGGGTGAAAGGTGGAGCATCGCGAGAGTTGCAGTTTCCTGGTTGCGCATTCTAGCACCGGGCCACAAGATGGCGCTCGATTACAACGCTGTTAAAACCTGTGAAAGTTGATAAATAATCGATCATATTTGCATTTGAACCCACTATTTACAGTATGAAACGAACTGGTTATAACATACTTCAATGTTTATACATTTTTGTACGTGTTTAGCAGAGTTTTAGACCTTTGTTTTGTTTTAAACAACAAATTGTAGTTTTTTCCCCCTTAAAACCCTTAAAAATGTTTTTAAAGCCAGCAGGATGATGTACACGACATCTCTCGGTTTTCTTCCCTGTACGTAACAAATTAGTTTAATTTCCATGTTCATTGCACCTATTATTGTGCAAAATAAAGTGCAGGAATTTAAATGTGAGCAATGAAATGAGAAAAATCAAGAAAACTTCAACAGATCTATACATATTTTAATTTGTCTCAACTTTGTTTGCTGCCTTTTCTTGGTAAGATATAATTCGACAATTAAACGGAATTAAATAAACCTAAAGAAGCTCAACAATTTAAAAAAAGCAAAGAAAAATGTAAATATGGTGGATTGTTTTTCTATTCAGCACCTTGTAGGACCACAGTTCACTACAATTGCAGCTGCAGGTGTTTGTCTCTGCCAGCCTTATAGAAATGGAAATGTTTGTCCATTCTTCATTTGCTAAATAGATCCTGTTCAGTCAGATAAAACGAGTTTCCCACATGAGCATCAGTTTTCAAGTCTTGCCACAGATTCTCAGTTAGGTTTAGGTCTGGGCTTTGACTAGGACATTCTAGCATGAATATGCTTTGATCTGAACTATTGTGAGCTATATATATATATATATATATATATATATATATATATATATATATATATATATATATATATATATATATAGAGAGAGAGAGAGAGAGAGAGAGAGAGAGAGAGAGAGAGAGAGAGAGCTCCCTCTTTGATCTGAGTTAGCTGAATAAAACTGGATACATGACTTTTTGGGAAAAGACAACTTGTAATTTTTGATACATTTATACTGTAAGACATGTGTTCTAATTTGTGAAGAACGACTATTTTATTTCTGTTTTTAGGTTGTAACGTGAAGAAAACTAACTTTTTGCAAAACGAGAACAGATAGACTATCTATTATAGGGTGTGAATATTTGTGGGAAACGATGTAAAAACAGAAAAAGAGGCCATAGTTTCCAAACAATTTACAAGAAAAATAGATTAAAAAAACATATTACTGGCTCTTTAAGTTTCATCCTGTTGTGGAAACTCAATGCGATTATTTGATTAAAAGAACTGGAAAACTGGTTAAACCTGCATTTGTTGTTAGATTAGATTAGGTTCAACTTTACTGTCATTACACATGTGACTAGGCCATTCCAGATCAACAAAGTACAGTTTAATGTAAGTGTATGCAGGATAAATAGCTGCCATACAAGTTGTTTTTATGGCAAATGGACAATATTTACAGATGACACCCTTTGTAAAAGTGAGACCAAATGTAATAAATACAAGTGATTGAGTGAGGTACTATGAAAGTCTTACACAGATTAATTTGTGTGTTAAATGTAAGTAAGAAACTGTAACATAACTTATATTTAAAAAAAAAAGTAAAATAAGCAGATGATAAATTGGAATTGGCATTGAACAGTGCGGTGGCTAACTAATCCTACTGCGTGATAAAATTATATCTATGCTCAAAGTAAATGTCGGTTTTCTGTCATTGTCAGCCATTCCTCTTGTAATTATACTCACATTTTCTGGTTATGTTCTGATACTGTTGCTTTTTTTATTTTGTTTTTTCTTGTAAACATGTTTTGTAAACATGATTATTTTTTTCTCTTATTCATACTCTGCTCCCTTTAATATGTTAAATTACTATAATTTGTTTGCAGAATATTAAAGGGGAGTTTTTCTTTCCACTGTCGCCTCATGCATGCTCAGTATGAGGGATTGCTGCAAAGCCATCAACAATGCAGACGACTGTCCACTGTGGCTCTACGCTCTTTCAGGAGGAGTGAATGCTGCTTGGAGAGACTTGATGCAACCTGCTGGGTTTCCTTAGAGAGGAAACTTTCAGACCAACCTGGAGGATTTGATTGAATTTGACTTTGGAAAGTGCCTTGAGATGACATGTTTCATAGATTGGCGCTATATGAATACAATTGAATTTAATTGAATATGCCTTATCATAATATTTTTGAATCTCTAATAAAATAAAATAAAAATAAACAAGAAAAAGTCTAGATAAAACACTGAACTTGTGTGTGTCACGTCATCCGCGGACCGGACACCTTCCGATGCGGAACGCATCACCTTTCACCTGAGAATATCACCGCCCCTGCGGTGAGCCCCGGGCAGGAAACCAAACACCCTCTGTGACAAACGTTTCATCCAGAAACACTTCCGGATGTGTTCGGCTTTTCTTCTGTTTTTTCGCTACTTTTAGGCGTTAACGCAAATTTAGTGAATCGGTCCGTCTGAAGCCTTTAAAGATGAGGAGTTGACGTGAATAAAACCCGACAGACGGCGAGTTGAAGAGGAAAAAAAGTTGGAAAAACGGTAGGAGTCGGTTTAAAACAGGCTTAAAAAAGGTAAAAATCAACAAGTTTTGTTTGGTTGCGGTTTGTTTTAATGTCCCAACGGTCGGCTTACTGCTGGTAAAACTCGTTTTTTTGTGATTTTTCTCTTTAAATTATGAATTAAAGTTTATGTGGAAGTAAAGTTGACTCCTTAAAATGAACACTCCCTTTTTTAGGAAGACAGACAAGAACTGTTTTACCTCATTAACATTTATTTATGGGTCAAGTTTGCAGCCTTGCTCTACAGGAACCACTTGGCTGCTTCTTAAATGCACATTTCTGTCTGTCAGGTGACCTCATGTGATGTTTGGTGGTTTTATTCCACAGTTGTGCTGTTTTTAAAAGTGTAAAAATAGGTGGAAAAAAAAGCAGCCATAATCTGAAAACACCCAGAAGTTCTGGTTCTGTGCGGCAACTTGTTGCTCCTGCATGTGCACATCGTCCAGATTCTGGTTTTATATCGTCCTGTCTGTGTTGACAGATAAACATTGGGTGAATAAAACACCAAAAACTAGATGATTTCTGCAGAAAATGAGGCTGAACGTTCACTGCTTTTATTCAGGTCACGGAGGCAGTGAACGCAGCACCGTGCCGCGTTCACTGCCTCCGTGCGGAAGTCCAGAACATCTTCCTCCCTGGTAAAACAGAAGTAGGTGAAAAAAAATAAAAATACTTGTCGGGTATTTATGCTGCAGCCACACATGACTGCTAAACAACAATGGCTGCACTTGCTCTGGATCGCTAAGGCCAAAGGTCAGAGTCTCCTGTCTTATCTTCCCTCAGAGATGAAGTCTGTGCACTTTGTCCTCAGCAGCACATATAAAGTGTTCAGTTTGACCATGAAGGCAGATGTAAGCGCGTCAGAGCTGCAGGTTTGTCTGCTGCCTCTGACTCACAGGGTTTATCCTCAGAGTTTTGAGCCTCGGTTTCTGCTCTCAGACGCTCTGACGAGGGTTTTCAGGCCACAGGGTGTGTTTAAAGTCCAAAAACCCCTCATTTATGGATAAAGATGTGGATGTTGTGTTCCTTTAGACCACTGCAAGAGAGATATATGACATGTTTAGACGGGTAGGATCACACTGAGGAATGAGAAAAGTGCAGTATGGGTGGTACCGGTAAATCATTTATGCCCAAATGGCTCATCATAGGTCAGATGTAAGGCTGGGTGTCATCTGGGATCAGACGATTCTTCATACATAGCTCAGCTTGATTTGATTTGACTCCAATATCGATATTTATTACTTTCAAATTAATGCTCAAAGTGATTCAATCAACCAAACCAGCCAAATATATTTGTTAAATTTATTGATAATAAGAATAAAGTGCATTTGGTTCAACGCATTTAACGGATCACAGAAAACAAAAATGTTCCCAAACGTCTAATTTTAGGGACGAATGCGCTTCTAAAATCCTGTCGGCCATTGGCAAATTTGTCCCGCTTGCTTTTCCTCGCTGTCAACAGTAATGGTGTTCTGTAACACCGCCCCCTAGGGGTTTGGAGGTATATCGATCAATTAAATCGTTTTAAAGAACATCAATATTAATCTTTGTTTTGATTTTTACGCACAGGCCTAGTCAAAGGTAGGTGACTCGTATAAACTAAAACCTAAAAACGCGTCATAACTGCTAAAATATATTTGTTAAATTTATTGATAATAAGAATAAAGTGCATTTGGTTCAACGCATTTAACGGATCACAGAAACCAAAAATGTTCCCAAACGTCTGATTTTAGGAACAAATGCGCTTCTAATATTCTGTCGGCCATTCCGCAAATTTGTCTCACTTGCTTTTCCTCGCTGTCAACAGTAATGGTGCGCTGTAACACCGCCCCCTAGGGGATGGGAGGTATATCCATCGATTAAATCGTTTTAAAGAACATCAATATTAATCTTTGTATTGATTTGTATGTACAGGCCTAGTCAGAGGTGGGTGACTCGTATAAACTAAAACCTAAAAATGCGTCATAGCTGCTAACTTTTGTTGTTTTTTTACAAAGAGAATAAAGGTAAACTTCTAAAAGCAAAACCTGGTCTTTAAATAATTCACATATATTGTATGTAGTGAATACGGGGGTTACAGATGTTAAATTAAAGCTGTGTAAGGTTAGTCCAGAAAGGGGTAAAATGGTCCAGATTGCCCTCATAGGCCCAGTTTCAGCGTTATGTCGCTTTGTCGAATAAATGTCTTATTTAGACAGTTTATCGTGAAGGTTCTGTATTGGGAGTGGTGGCCTCAAAGCTCAGAGGTTCAAAGCTCAGCCTGTCACTTTGGGCCCTTGAGCAGGACCCTCTACTACAGATTGCTTCCCCATGTGCCGCTCAGTGTTGGGCAGAGACAAATTTCCTTTCTGTGGGACTATAAGGAGAAATATTTATGTACTTATTTGTTTATTTATTTATTCAAATGTATGGAAGGCTCTAGAAAGCTGCAGGAGAAACGGCACCCTGCACACAAACTGGTCAGACTGGTCAGGTCGCCGCTACAAAGCGCTACTCGCTACAAAGTAGCCGCTGACACAAACGGTGACCCGGACGTCTGGTGGTTTTGCCACAGAAGTGTGAAAAGGCGTGTTTTTTATTTATTTGTTTTTGACCTCCCCAAAAAAAGCTGGGCTAAGGGGCCGTTAAGTCGTGACGTATCCACCACTGCTTCCGGATCCAAGCCGGCCGAATACACTGTTTACTCAATATGCCGCTGTGCTATGTACCGCGCCGTCTTAATAGATCGGAGACAAAAAAAAAAAAAAAACTCAATCTGTCATTTTATCGTTTCCAGTACAATGAGAAGGAGAAGAGGAGATAGCTGCAGTTGATGAGCTAAGTTATTCTCCAGGAAATTATTAAAATGGTGCCATTTTTGCTGACTCACCTCGTTAGCATTAAGCTAACGTGTCACATATGCTAACTACAGTACGCACGACGTTAACGTTTGACATTTTAAAGCATAAATACAAGTTTGAAACTTAACCATAAGAATAAAACACAGCGTCATGTACAGCTGATGTGGAAATAGAAGTTCACCCGCGACGTCAGACTTAACAACCGTATGGTGACGAAAATACAAACCGTTTGAACCAATTCACCTGCAATGCCCCTGTTCAACCCTAAGAGGGCAGCACTGAGACGGTTTTAAGACGACTTTTATAGAAGAACTAAACAAGTTCACGTAAAAGCGTTACGATATTGTTAAAGTAGCATCGCTGGGTCCAGTTTATGCAGTTAATCTAAAAAATACAAAGTTTGTTTAATGGCGAGTGACACGTTAAAGATTTTGTACGTTGTGCTTAAAGTGTTTTTACTGAGAGTAAAGTCAAATTCTTTGTTGTATGAAGCAGCTCGGTGATTAAAGCCGGCTCTGATTCTCACGTCGCCAAAATAAAATACGCTACAAAGCTGCTGCGTCGCTACAGACACGACGTTGTTGCTATTAAACCGATTGAGCCGTTCTAACACATTTTCATTCTAAGTAATTTAGATCGATATAAAAGTTTAGGTGAACTCACTCTTAACACAGTAACACATCTTGATACCAACTCTAACAAACCACACCCTTCTGTTTTTAATCTAACATCTTGATTTTGGGTCCAGAATCATACATATTTAACCCCTAATCCAGCCAAGAAGTTCTCCTTTTATTTTGGTTGAGTCATTCAGGAGAAGAGACCGGGCGTGATCCACCTCCATAATCAACAGATTTGTCTCTGTTCTTCTTTCCAGACGGAGAGAAAATGATGGAGGCAACGGAGGAGATAGGAGACGTCAGGGCAGCGTCAAACCCCACCGAGGAGGAGGAGGAAAGCCCTCCAAAGGTGAGGAGTCATGGACGTACCAGCTTAAAGAGGAAACCAGGTGTTGGACTGAAAGATGGAGAAGATTCTCAGAGGTCCATCAGTAGAGACGGGAGGAGTTTGAAGTAACCTCTACTGAGATGCATTGTTCTGATTACTTTCAGTTCATTGTAAGCTGGTGTATAGAGCTTTGCCGAACGTTAAAATTTTTCACATTTTCATAAGTTTCAACGTGTGTTTCATTGGGATTTTACGTGATTGACCAACACAGAGTAGCGCGTAGTTGTGAGCTGAACGCAAACCACAGAATAAGTGTTTTGAATATCTATAAATTCATATCTGGGCAGTGTGTCGGGGTGAAGCTCCTAGTCGGTACTTTGTAGAACCTCCTATCGTACGGATGCCGGTCTACTGGGGTTTGGCTCTAGCAGCTGCTCACCTGTTGGCCGGTTTGTCTTTACCAAACAGCTCCAGCGTCTGCAAACGTCCGTTTTCAAGCCTTGGAAAAGATTCTCAATCAATTTAGGTCTGGACTTTGGTCTCTCTACCACATGAGAATATTTGACCTAAACCCTCTGGTTGTATGTTTAGAGTCGTTGTCCTGCTGGAAGGCAAGCCTCCACTATAATAAAATAGAAATCATATTGCTTGATATCGATAATTATCAACAAATTCAAAACATATATTTTAAGTGCAGCCCTGGACATTTTATGCTGTTGCTTAGCGACTTATTTTTAGATACAGACACAAACACTGAATTCAAACTCAACCCTTTATTCAACTTTATTACCAAAAACTACAAGTTAAAAAAAATGAAAAAGAACACCTGAACTCTTTGAACGGGGCGGAGCTTGGTGTCAGAATGTTCCTGGGTCTGTGTTTGTGATTGGTTAGGAGGATGTAATGACTGTAGTATTAACCTACTTGATAGTCTAGAATGCAAAAGGAAAGAAAACTTATTCTATTGAACGCTTTATTGACCCTTTTTCTATCGATGGATATATATCGTTATTGAATTATCGTCCAGCACTAGCCTCCACCTTGATCTCCAGTCTCCTGCAGCCTCCAACCTCATCGTGTGTTTAGTCTCTCCCATCAACTCTGACAAGCTAGCCGGAAGCTTTGTGACGCCAGATGAGGAACATGTGGGTTTATTAGAGTCGATGTCATGTTAACCTCACCACAAATTCATTTCCTCCTGATTACCGTTTATGTCCCATTCCCTGTGAGGGAGCGAACGCAGCGTCTGTTTTACCCGCTCCGCCTCTCTCTGCAGGAAACAAACGGCCACCACACAGACGAGGACGGTCCTGACCCTTCAGCCGAGGCAGCAGCAGAGCCCCCGGTGGAGACGGACCGAGGCAAAGGTAAAAGTGAAGGACGGATGTTTTTAGCCACTGATGCAGTCGATATAAGCGGGAGCATTGAGGAGAACGTGGTGCTCCTGTGTAAAAGCTGTTGGTGTTTGTCCCCCCCCCCAGAGGTCACAGCCACACCCCAGAGATCCGACGGCGGACCCGTGATCATCCAAGCCAGCAGCAAGAACCCGGCCAGCGAGAAGCTGGAGAGGGTCCGCAAGTGGAGCGTCAGCAAATATAAGGTGGGCGGAGCCTGAAGCAGCAGCTTCCTGCATGGACCCCAGATCTGATCAGTGGCGACGTTTTAATTCAATTCAGTTAAATTTTATTTATATAGCGCCACTTCATGATACATGTCATCTCAAGGATCTCCAGGTTGGTCAAAAAGTTTCCTCTCTAAGGAAACCCAGCAGGTTGCATCAAGTCTCTCCAAGCAGCATTCAGTCCTCCTGAAAGAGCGTAGAGCCACAGTGGACAGTCGTCTGCATTGTTGATGGCTTTGCAGCAATGCCTCATACTGAGCATGCATGAAGCGACAGTGGAGAGGAAAACTCCCCTTTAACAGGGAGGAGAACCTCCAGCAGAACCAGAACCAGGCTCAGTGTGAACGCTCATCTGCCTCCACCCACTGGGGGTTAGAGAAGACAGAGCAGAGACACAGAAAGCACAGAAGCTCACATTGACCCAGGAGTACTTTCTACGTCAGATAGTAACAGAGGGTGATCTGTTGTCCCTGGATGATGTCACAGCTAACAGAGCACCAGACCAGGTGTACCTTCTATGAAGAAAAAAAAGATAGAGAACAAAAAGTTAAAAGCTGAAATGACAACAAGCAATGCAAACTGGAGAACAGTAGAACTCAGTAGAGTGAGAAAAATAGACCCTGATGTCCTCCAGTAGCCTAAGCCTATAGCAGCATAACTATAGAGATAGCTCAGGGTAACATGAGCCACTCTAACTATAAGCTTTGTCAAAAAGGAAAGTTTTAAGATTAGTCTTAAAAGTAGACGGGGTGTCTGCCTCACGGACCAAAACTGGGAGTTGGTTCCACAGGAGAGGAGCCTGATAGCTAAAGGATCTGCCTCCCATTCTACTTTTAGAGACTCTAGGAACCAGCAGCAGACCTGCAGTCTGAGAGCGAAGTGCTCTGTTAGGAACATACGGGGTAATCAGAGCTCTGATATATGATGGAGCTTGATTATTAAGGGCTTTATACGTTAGAAGAAGAATTTTAAATTCTATTCTTGATTTAACAGGAAGCCAATGAAGGGAAGCTAAAATTGGAGAAATATGATCCCTCTTGTTGATTTTCATCAGAACTCTTGCCGCAGCATTTTGAATCAGCTGAAGACTTCGAACTGCATTTTGTGGACTTCCTGATAGTAAAGAATTACAATAGTCCAGCCTTGAAGTAACAAATGCATGGACTAGTTTTTCAGCATCACCCCTGGACAGAATGTTTCTAATTTTGGCGATATTCCGGAGGTGAAAAAAGGAAACTCTGGAAACCTGTTTAATATGGGATTTAAATGACATGTCTTGGTCGAAAACAACACCAAGATTTTTAACTTTATTACCAGAGGCCAAGTTAATGCCATCCAGATTAAGGGATTGATTAAGAACTTTATTTTTTGAAGACTCTGGCCCAAAGATTACAACTTCTGTCTTGTCAGAATTTAAATGCAGGAAATTTAAAGTCATCCAGCTTTTGATGTCATCAAGACATGACTGCAGTCGAAGTAACTGATTGGATTCATCAGGATTTATGGATAAATATAGCTGAGTGTCATCAGCATAACAGTGGAAATTAATCCCATGCTGTCTGATAATTTTGCCAATCGGAAGCATATATATAGTAAATAGAATTGGTCCAAGGACTGAACCCTGTGCTACTCCACAAGTGACCCTAGAGTTTGAGGAAGATTTATTATTAACATGAACAAATTGGAATCTGTCCGACAGATAATATTCAAACTAGCCTAATGCTTTCCCCTTAATCCCTACAGTATGCTCAAGTCTTTGTAGGAGAATATTGTGATCAACTGTATCAAACGCAGCACTGAGATCTAACAGGACAAGTATAGACACAAGTCCATTATCTGAGGCCATGAGAATATCATTAGTGACCTTCACCAGAGCTGTTTCAGTGCTATGATGAGCTCTGAAGCCTGACTGAAACTCCTCAAGTAGGTCATTACTTTGTAAATGTTCACAAAGTTGATTAGCAACTACTTTCTCAAGAATTTTAGATAAGAAAAGAAGATTAGTTTCTCTGTCTCTCCCTCTGCAGTGCACCCGGCAGGCTCTGGCCGAGCGGCTCGGCCGAGGCTCCCGCACGGTGGACCTGGACCTGGAGCCGCGCCTGGAGCTGCTCAGAGACGACCGGCAGCGCTACGACCACATGACCAAGCTGGCTCAGACGCTGGCCGGGCAGTTCGCCCAGTTCTCCGTCACCCAGAAGACTCTGGGGGACGCCTTCACCGAGCTCAGCTTCAAGTCCAGGGACCTCCACGTGAGTCCTGAGCGTAACCCGTCCCTGTCCCGTGCATCCAGCAGACGACCGGTTTCCATGTTTAAAAGCCGGACTTTAACTTTTCCCACACGTCTGAACTCACAGTAGGTCGTAAATTCCCCGCAGGTGGAGTTTGGCATGAACGCCGAGGCTCAGAAGTTTCTGTCGAAGAGCACCGAGGACCTGACGTCGGCCATCAGCAGCTTCACCTGCGACATGAACACGCTGGTGAACAAGACCATCGAGGACACCATGATCAACGCCAAGCAGTACGAGGCCGCCAGGTGGGGGCAGCCCTTCTCTACCAGCCTCCAGGGGCATGCTGGGAAATGTAGGACGTAACGGGGGGGCGGGTTCAGAGATGGAGTATGAGCAACGTTTCCACGTCTTTTATTGATCTTTCAAAATAAAAGCATCACAGCAGAAACAAACGTTGATGTCAGACACAGATTAGCTGAAATGTTTCCCAGGATTTAAAAGTCATTTTGATTTATGTCGTTTATTCATTTATTTATTTTATATGTAGCAACTTATGCGAAATGTAAAAAAATAAAAAAATAAATAGAAGAAGAAAGATTGATGTAAAAATGAACATATTGAAGAGTTGGAGAAAAAATCCTGAGAATAACTAGAAAAACATGACCACATGTCTCCAGTCCTCCTGTCTCTCCCAGGAGTCCTCAGGGCGCCACAGGCTGTGGAGTCCCTCAGGAAAACACTGCTGCATTATAGATGAGCTGCATTATTAATATTAAAGGGCGTTCCAGTTCTTTAGATGTAGGGTAAAATAACCCGTTAATGACTAAATGTATATCAATTACAAGCATTTTGATGTCAAATACCATATTTTTCGGACAATAAGGTGCACTAAATATTCTCCCTGAGTGTGTAACATCACTCTGCCTCTTCATGTCCACAGCTCTCTGTCCGTAGCTGGACTACGCTGCTCTGTTTCTAACATAAGGCCAAAATAAACATAACATTTATATTTAATTAACTTACTAGGTTTATTGTTGTCAGGCTGCCTTACATGAATGCACTTCTAGTTTACACATTACAGTCAGGCAGTCTTGTGTGGAAAAATGCTCCATCTTGGCCTCGTCTGATCAAGTCGTGCCTTTAAAGTCCTCCTTGTTTGCCACGGTTGAACAGAAAATAATTTTTTATGTTGTCTAATAGTTATGGAGACTCAGTTGTCCATCAGTGAGCTTTAGAGGTTGTTTTTCGTGGTGCATTGTGGGAAAGTAAAAACGGTTCCTCGTCCAGCCTTGTCTGCCACAGAGCCCGTTGTTTTTTTAAACTTTTACTCATTTCTCTGACTTAAAGGAAGATTGGTGGTTTTTGTAGCCATGTTCTCCGGTCTTTCCCATTTTTACAAGGGGTCAGATTTGGCTGTTTTCAATATAAATGTATTTATTTTGAGGCTTTATAATCATGTCTACATGGAGTGAGGATACCTGTAGAGGGCGCTGTAAGATGGACAAATCTAGAAACGGGTCTAAGAATATAAAATGAAGCGCCTCAGCAGGCTTCCCCCCTGGTTTCTGCTGAGGAGCTGTTTCACAAACGTAATCTTTGCACACACCCTACACTGCAAAAAGGGAACTAAAAATAAGTAAACATTTCTTGAAATATGTGTATTTTTCCTTGATTTGAGCAGGTAGATAAGACTATTTGCCAATAGAATGTTTTTTTTTTCACTTAAAACAGGAACAATTCATCTCTAAAATAACATAATTAGACATCCTGCAATTGAAATAAGACGATGGAGATGAATTGTTACTATTTTAAGTGCAAAAATCGTATTCCATTGGCAAATAGTCTTATTTACCTGCTCAAATCAAGGAAAATTACAATGATTTCAAGAAAACTTCACTTACTTTTAGTTCTGTTTTTGCAGTGCACCCTTGGTTTCACTGACCACGTTGATCCCCTGACCTGCAGGATCGAGTACGACGCCTACAGGGTGGACCTGGAGGAGCTGAACATGGGGCCACGGGACGCCACCACCCTGCCTAAGCTGGAGCAGGCCCAGAAGACCTTCCAGGGCCAGAGGGAGCGGTACGAGAAGGTCCGGGACGACCTGGCCGTCAAAGTCAAGCTGCTGGAGGAGAACAGGGTGAGTTCTGGGTTGACTTCAGACGAAAGACGAAGACTTTGGTCGTTTGCTGTCACAGACTCCGGTTACACTTTATTTGAAGGGGTGTACATAACACTGACATTACACTGTCATAAACATGACATAACGCCTGTTATGAACATAAATGACTCTTTATAAATGTTTATGACTGTTGTCATTAATTGTCATTCGGTAAATTATGACTCTATTAAAGCAAAGTTGACATTGTTTAAAATGTCTTTGTTATGACAACTTGACATTAACAGAGACAAGTTTAAATTTAGGACTTGATTTGGGATTACGTTAATTTTAAGGGTTTAGTTTGGGATTAGGTTAAATTAAGGATTTGGGATTTAGTTAAATTAAGGGTTTGGTTTGGATTAGGTTAAATTAAGGGCTTGGTTTGGATTAGGTTAAATTAAGGGCTTGATTTGGGATTAGGTTAAATTAAGGGCTTGGTTTGGGATTAGGTTAAATTAAGGGCTTGGTTTGGGATTAGGTTAAATTAAGGGCTTGGTTTGGGATTAGGTTAAATTAAGGGCTTGATTTGGGATTAGGTTAAATTAAGGATTTGGGATTTAGTTAAATTAAGGGCTTGGTTTGGATTAGGTTAAATTAAGGGCTTGATTTGGGATTAGGTTAAATTAAGGGCTTGGTTTGGGATTAGGTTAAATTAAGGGCTTGGTTTGGGATTAGGTTAAATTAAGGACTTGATTTGGGATGAGGTTAAATTAAGGGCTTGATTTGGGATTAGGTTAAATTAAGGGCTTGATTTGGGATTATATAAAATGTAGGGCTTGATTTGGGATTAGGTTAAATTAAGGGCTTGATTTGGGATTATATAAAATTTAGGGCTTGATTTGGGATTAGGTTAATTTAAAGGCTTAGTTTGGGATTAGGTTAAATTAAGGATTTGGGATTTGGTTAAATTAAGGATTTGGGATTTGGTTAAATTAAGGGCTTGTCATAACAAAGACATTTTAAACAACGTCCACTTTGCTTTAATAGTGTCATAATTTACCGAATGACAATTAATGACAACAGTCCTAAACATTCATAATGACTCATTGATGTTCATACCAGGTGTTATGTCATGTTTATGACAGTGTAATGTCAGTATTATGTAGACCCCTTCAAATAAAGTGTAACCCGGACTCCAGCTTAGAACGTACATAAGATTAAAGGGATAACAGACCCTTCGCCTCCCCCTCTGTCTGCAGGTGAAGGTCCTCCACAACCAGCTGTGGCTGCTGCACAACGCCGTCGCCGCTCACTGCTTGTCGTGCCACGGTTTCCTGGAGAAGAACATGCAGCAGGCCCTCGAACACCTCAACGTCTCCAGTGTGGCGCCCCCCTCCTGGCTGGAGGAGAGTTGACGCTCGGCCGGACCGGCTTGATTGACTTTAAAAAGTGTCTTTGAAAAGCTTGTTCGTCTCTTTGTCTTCTAAAACCCGCGAGGTAGAAGAAAAGTAATTTATTTTGGGTGATAAATGGGACATTTGGGTTCAGAAATGTCGTTGTTCTACAATTACATTTATTGTTTAATAATTTTTGAGTTGTCCGTTGTTTTTTTTAATTATATGAAATGATTTAACAAACATATCGAGGGCAAATGTAAAAGTTTGCCCTCTTTGTTTCCTCGGCTCTGTCTCAAATCCAACTAATCCTTCGTGAGGCTCTAAGCTTCTCTTTGAACTCGGGGAAATCTGCTGCAGTCAGAGAGACGCCTCGACGCCGCCGCTGGAAAACAACCTCAGCGTGGATCAGGGATCCGACGATTAAAACTTGCACCTGGGTTTGTTCCTCGTTTATTAGAAAACTAAAAAACTCAGGCAGCTTTGAAGGAAAATGGGGTTTAAAAGCTGAACCAAAGATGCAGAGTTTTAAATAATTAATTAGACTTTATATCTGAGGCTCGGTTTAAATTATCTAAGATTCACAGGCCTTATGTATCCTAACTTCTAGCAACCGATTCAGCTTTAAAACGTTTTATTTTTTGCCCAGTAATGGTTTAGTTTATTCCAGCTGTCGTTTGGATCAAGCCGTGTCTGAGCTGGACTTCTTTGAAGGTTTATTCTGATCCTGCTGGACACAGATTTAGTTTCAGGAGGCTGATCTCAGAGGACCAGAGACTGTTGATGACGACGTTGTCTTTGTTGTTAAAGTTCGGCTGTTTATTTTTGTTAAGTTTTTTCAGGCGACCTCAGGTGTTTGTTTACCTGCACGCCTCATATTTAATGTGATGAAACCCACACGTGACTGAAAGCTCAGCAAGTCTTTAAGCTCCTTTTTTCTGCCGCAGACCAAAAAGAAACGTTGCTGCATGTCGTCAATGTTGCCTCGTTTGCTGCCGTTCCTCCAGGGAACATTGTCAGAAAACATTTGTGTGTATTTATTTTCTGTAACATTTGGCTTTGAAAGCACTCGACTCATTCCAGGTTAAAAACTGGTGCGACTTCATTTTTTATTTTTTGCCAAAGTCATGTTTGTTGCAACATTTCGTCTGCAGCCAAACTGCTTTATGTTTATTCAGTGGCTCTCTTCAAGCAACTTTAATTATATAAGGATGGAGGTTTAAAAGGTTTGCAATTTTATTTTAGCCTTACTTATCTAGCTCAATCAGAAACAAATACAACTACAAGCTACAAGCCAAGAAGGGGAACAAAATATCACCGTATGTCGATGACCTTGCGTTCTTTGTAGGAGGTTTGTCTCTTACAACAGGTTGAGCAGTTTTTAAAGATACTACGATACTATATAACACCAAGCAGCTAACTAAAGTGGGAGTAAAATGTAGCGTTAATAGTTTATCTGGCCTTAGCAGCGGTTAAGGATGCCTTCACTGGATGAAGACACTCCTGTATTTAATCTCTCAGCCTGGCCTCAGCGTTTCACACATCGGCACGCTCCAGATCGTACAGCTCTCTACACTTTCTTCATTGCAATCTTTAAACCAAAATAAAACACCAGTTTATTTCCAGGCATTTGTTGTTGTTTTTTTTGTCAGTAGATTTCTTCATTTAGGGAACAAGTGAGGGGATTTGTTTTATTAGACGAGTCCGGTGTCGCTATCTGAGCACTTCTTCGACATCGAAAACCTTTAAAACAGTCACAGAATAAATATAGTCGGTAAATCTGGGACCAGATAAAGACCAACATGTATTCTATGTTAAACAGGAGCTTTAGATGGCTAACTCTTATTATAATCTGAATTGTTGTCATTTAGTTCTAATGGACTCTCGTTGGTTTTTCATTGGTTTTGAACTTTGATCCGCTCCTCGTGTTCTTGTTCTGCGTCGTTTGCTCTCGTCTGAACAGCTATGAATGTATTTCTTATTTTTTACATCTATGCAAAGACTGGATGCCTGTGTGCAATAAAAACCCACGTTTAGTTAGGCGTAAGCTGCCGATATCTGACAAAGAGCTGCCTCTAATAAATGGCACCTTATGGGAGATTTATTTAACTTAACAGGCTTTAGAAGTGAAGTCAGAGAGGGAATCTGACAGATTGGTGCTGTTTGATTATATATATATCAAGCAATTAAATCCTTTTATTTTGTGACTCCCAAACTATTTCTTTATGTTGCTGTCTCACTGATTCTGTTCATGTTCTTTTAATTTTAAATCAAAGTGGGCTTGGTTTCTTTTCTTCTTGTTTTGTGGCCTAAACATCTTGGTGTAAGGTCACTGTGGAGCAAAATGTCTGATTTTTACATTTGGGAAAAGCAAATTGATGTTCATAACTTTGGGAAATGACTTAAAATAAGTTTATTCTTTCTAAATTGGTTGAGTATTGGGTGGAAACCTTTTGTCTTTTTCTTTGCATCTGCTTATTAAAACATAAATGGCAAGTATTTATTGGATTAATAAAGCAAAATGTTCTTTTATTCTCAACCTTTTGTTAAGTTTGTTAGTTATTGCTCAACTTCAGCTGCAGACCCGCCCGGTCGCTGTTTTCACCTGATGGGGGTTTTCATGCGGGTAAAGTTTGGGTTTTCGTTGTTTCTTTCACAACACTTTCCAGTATCAACAGCAGGGTTGGTCGTTTCCTGGGATTTCTCCGATGCGCTCCGGATGTGTCGACGTCTCAGCTGCTGTCGTAACAAATTATGCAATTTACAGTTGATTTGAGGATGAATGAGAAGAAATATACAGTATAAAAAAAATACCACGTTATATTACTGATAGAAATGAGTGAGTTGAGCCTGTTTGAGAGTAAAACTGACTGACTGCACATTTTCTGTCGGATATTGTGGGATTTTTAATCTGAGCTGATTGGTTTTCAGGTACTTTCCACAGCTTGGAGTTTACCTCCCTCCTCATCTCGGCTTTCACTTTGAAGTCTGAAGAGTGCTGTGTGAAAAACAAAAAAAAATACCCTCCAAAAAATGAAACCTTGGCTTAAGGACAGACTTTAGATGGGGCTTCTTTATGTTTTTACTTTCTGGTTGCTGGTTGCAGTTACACATTTGAATAAGTTGTAGAAACCTGTGAAGTTTGATTGAAAATGAAAGGGGACAGATTTGCTTAAGCAGTATTTCTACTCGCTGCGTGCCAACATGACTCTAGAGCTCACTTGATGTACTGTTTTAAAGTAAAAGTAACGCTCCTCAGCTATAGGTGAGTCTCAGAATCATTCAGTTATTTGCCCAGTATCTGCAAAACTGATATAAGGTCATCTTAATTTTGTATAAAGTTATTAAATGTTAATTAATTCACCTGCCACTGTAGCATATGATACAGTCGGTGTGACGCTAATTACCCAGGGCTTTTTAAAAAGCTAATATAGGCATAGATGGTTGTGTGTTAAAATCCCAGCAGATCAGCAATTCCCAACCTACTCGTACTTCGATGTCCATGCCACGTTCTAAGTCACTTAAACCTCCTTCCTTCTTCTTCCTGGTGCGCATCTAAAACTTCCTGCCAGTCATCTTTAGATCCACGAATGCACTGAGTTGCTGCCACATGATTAGCTGATTTTCATTTTGCCTCTACAATCAAACAAGTGAATTGATGTGCCAAGGTGGCCAGGGCAGCTGTGGCTAAAAAATCAGCTCACCACCGCCAGGGTGTGAATATGGTGTAAAGCTCTTTGGGGTTGCTGGACTTGATAAAACGCTTTACAAGTAAAAGCCATTTATCATTATTTAAGGGTCAGGCCATGTTTTCCATCAAAAGCCATCTGACTTTATGTATACATGAAAACAAGTTATAACCAATAGTCAATTGTCTCGCACCGTTTCAAAGCGTGGGATAATAGGGGATTGCTGAGAGTCATCAATGAGTCAGCATTCATCAGCAAAGCAAAACCTATAAATAAATCAGCTGTGCCAAACTGGAGGTTTTATTGACATGTTCAACAAAAACAGAAAAACAAAATGAAATGCGCTTGGATTGTTATTCCAGTTAAAACACGGCGCTGAGTTACATCAGAGTGGATTAGGGTGCCGTGGTCTTCCTTTGTACAGGAGATGAATGCAGTGATTTGTGCGCCAAGGCTTTGGTCTGAGCCTGCGTCGCCCTGATTGCTTCAGAAACAGATAATTATCCACCTGGCAGCGACCAGCAGCCCTGCTGTTTGCCCGTCCGAGTCTGAATGTCTGCTCTGCTGCATCCAGGCTCAGTCCCTTGTTTGGGTCTGAGAACGGGGCTTTCTTCAGAGAGAGCGCCTCATTAGCTACTTGGAGAAAGTCCTGTACAAGGAGTCGGACTGGATCCAAAGCCAAAAAGACTCCCTGAAGCAGCCAAATCTGTGCAAAGTAGACAAAAATCCTGTTATACGACAATATAACACGCTTTTAGACAAACAGGTGGCTAATGCCATGTGGTTCTGGGATGAGATGTTTCAGTAAAACATTGCTCTGTCATTGAGTCAGTGTTGCTGGGGATATAATACCCATAAAGATCTCCTGACAGACGTGAGACTTGAAGATAAGGACTGTCAAAAAACTGCATTTTTATGGCATTGTTGTACGAGTTGTGCGAGTTATCAGCATTTCATCCTCTCACACTGCAAAAACAGAAATAAAAATAAGTAAAATTTTCTTTAAATGAGTGTATTTGTCCTTGATTTGAGCAGGTAAATAAGATGATTTGCCAATGGAATAAGATTTTTCCACTTAAAATAGGAACAATTCATCTCCATGATCTTATTTCAAGTGCAGGGTGTCTAATAATCTTATTTTAGGGGCAAAGATACTCATTCCATTGGCAAATAATCTTATTTACTGGCTCAAATCAAGGACGAATAGACTAACTTTAAGAAAATTTCACTTGTTTTAGATCCGTTTTTGCAGTGCACAGGTAGGTTCAGTAGCCTTGACACCTTCCTGGAGGGGAGTTTGGCTGAGCTATTGCTGCCAGTGGCTTCATGTTCTCTAAGAAAGAACCCGTCTTTGTGTGTCTGACCTTAACTCTCTCCTAGACAACGTGATGGAAGGAGCTACTGCTGTAACTACCTGTGTTAACTACTCTATCCTTCAGGTTTAACAACTAGTTTAGAGCTTATAAATAAGCCACCGGAGAAGTTATCACTTCCATCTTTACCTTCTTTGCTCTTTTGTGTCTGCTCTGTCCTCTCAAACCCCCAATCGGTTGTGGCGGTGGGTCGTTCTGGTTCTGCTGGAAGTTTTCTTCCGGTTTGGGGGGAGTTTTCCTTTCCACTGTCGCTATGCACTGCAAAAAGAGAACTAAAAATAAGCTAAATTTTCTTGAAATGAATGTATTTCTCTTTGATTTGAGCAAGTAAATAAGATTATTTACCAATAGAATGAGTATTTTTACCTCTAAAATATGATAATTAGATATACTGCACTTGAAATAAGAAGATAGAGATGAGTTGTTCCTATTTTAAGTGTAAAAAGTCTTATTCCAGTGGAAAACAATCTTATTTACCTGCTCAAATCAAGGAAAAATACTCTCATTTCAAGAAATACCTTCTTACTTTTTGTTCTATTTTTGCAGTGTGCGCATACTTGTTATGACGGATGGCGACAAAGTCATCGACACAATGCTTAACTCAATTTAGTTGCCGTCACACATGCTCCTCCAGATGGAGGGATTGCTGCAAGTCACTGAATAAATGCAATCAGCCAGACAGTGTTTTACCAATTTGAATTATAAACAGAACTTGACCGCGTTAGTCAATAGCTACAATCAAATTGCCCATACGCACTGCAAAAAGGGAGCTTAAAGTAAGTAACATTTTATTGAAATTTGTGTATTTATTCCTGATTTGAGCAGCTAAATAAGACTATTTGCCAATGGAATAAGATTTTTGCACTTAAAATAAGAACAATTTATCTCCATCATCTTATTTCAAGTGCAGGATATCTAATTATCTTATTTTAGGGGTAAAAATACTCATTCCATTGGCAAATAGTCTTATTTAGCTGCTCAAATCAAGGGAAAATATACTAATTTCAAGAAAATTTTACTTACCTTGAGTTCCCTTTTTGCAATGCGTCTGTGAGTATGACTTGATTAAACTGACTGAATATTCCTGTGTATAAACTGGATGTTTTTTGGATTGAGATGACATTTATTGTTGAATCTGTCCTATATACGTTCTTATATCCATCACTACTTTCATTAAAAAAAGTTGATGTGTCACCTCGGAGAGATCATGGGTCAGTGTGAATACGTAAGAAGGCTAAAAGACATTGTAAATGCTGGAAACGTGTTTAAAATGGGGCTTTTCGCTAAACAGCAACCCCAATAACACATAGAAAGAGCTTCATCTTGGTTCCAGACTAACAAGAGGGCTGACCTTTTGGAGTGCTTGAACCTCAATCTAATAGAAAAGCTGCTGAGGGGCATTAAATATGCTGTTTTTGAGGCTAAATTAAGAAATAAATGTCATCCCACTGTTCATATGTGCCTAATGTGAAGCTTTCAAATAAACAGTATTTCTATAACCAAATATTAATTCAGTGACGCAGGAAAGTTAGGTGTTTTAGTATTCTTTAATTTCTGAATGTGTGAGTTTTAGAGGGAAAATGCATAAAGTATATTAAATAAGTCTCCTTTTCTGTTGAGCGATAACAAAAAGTGATTCTGGTCCGCGTGTTTGTTGCCCAGGACCGGCTGGTTAAGCTTATCTGGACCGAACACCCACGGGTGGGCGTGTCCCACAGAGCCAGAGAGAGCGGGGGTTCCCTCAGCCGGAGGCAGCGCGCATGCGTGATGCCCCGCTCCCTCTCTCGGCTTTTCTCCCGCACGCGCTGGCAGCTCGGAGTCAGAGTGTGGCAGCGCGCGCTGGTTGTGGAA
This sequence comes from Fundulus heteroclitus, assembly GCF_011125445.2. Classification (NCBI taxonomy): domain Eukaryota; kingdom Metazoa; phylum Chordata; class Actinopteri; order Cyprinodontiformes; family Fundulidae; genus Fundulus; species Fundulus heteroclitus. The sequence goes on from NC_046374.1 coordinate 34,718,662, forward strand.
GCAGCCGCGTGAAACGGGACGGGATCAGGAATATTTATCTTTTTGCTGTTTTTGGCTCGTTTTAAAGGTTGAAACAGGGAGGAAAGGCGACGCTTTCATTCCGGTACGTCTATCTGGTGCTTTTTTCTTTTTTTTTTTTTAAACGCTTTTTATGTTATTTAAAAACAATAATGTTTGGTGACATTGACTGCGCAATTTATATTTGATCCATTTACTGGCTTATTTAATAGCAATAATTGTAATTAATGAAGCCCATCTTTTATGTTTTTAAAATACGCCCCACTTTGTGTGTTTGAGTCTGCAGAAGTGTAACTTATTTTAAGTTATTAGCTTTCCCCCCATTTTCCCTTTAGTTTTACCAGCCTTTTTGTTGCAGGTTATTATGATGATAAATAATTATCTTTTACTGACGCAATATTTTTTTTAAACTAGTATCTTTTTAAATTAGTATCTTTCCACACCCATTACTTCTTTGTAACAGGGGCGTTTTTTACAATCTTGATAAACCACTGGGGGCCCAGCCCAGGAACTTATTTCTATACATTCGGCCAGAGCCGGACCTACATGATCCGGTGTCCCTAGGCAGAGTTAATATGGGACCCCCTGTCTAGCAAAATAAAAAAAAGTAAAATAATAATAATAATAACCAGAAAACAATATAAATACTCTTATCATGAAATAAAAACCCTGTAAATAAGTGATTATTTATAATAATAGTAGAAAATATACATAAAGTAATCAACATCAAAATTAAATAACCCACACATTTTGCACACAATAACTCTATATAACATACATTTACACTGCACAATACCTATACACAGAACTAATTAAGATAGCTAAATAAAAAAGATAAATAAATAACTGTTTACATGCAAAACTGTGTACCAAAAAAAAGCATTTACAGATGCCACTACCTCCTACCGCTGTATGAATTTGGTATTATCATATGTAGTAATATTACGTAGGCATTGCTTATATTTTAATCTGTGAGCTTAGCCACTTTGGAGGTAATATCAACCACTAGTTTTAATTAATTTTATTGAAGGTGGAGGCTGTTTTTTCTGGTTTGTGGTGTCCTCTGGAGGGCCATGGCAACCAACATTTGCTTATATTGCCTTATGGGCCGGCCCAGCTCTGCTTTAGGCACAATTGTTACATACTTCAGTGGTGTTTACCTTTTGTCTGGGATTTTTTAACATGAGTTCAAGAAGAATTTGTAAAAATGGATAATGTTATTTTTCTAGACTCTATGTCCTGTTTTAAATTGTCTAAAATCCAGAGCTGTAGTACCAGTGCTTGTATGTGGGGGTTTACCCTCCTAGGGGGGAAGATTCGAGTCTGGGAATAAGTTGGGTTGGCTAATTGATATTTTTAGTGACTAGCTACTATTACTAATCAAAAAGTGAGTAATTAAGTTCACAATTGAATTGCACCGTTTGACCACATCCTAGAAACGTGTTCCTTGAAAAGGGTCATCAGGACAGAAAGAATGAAATGAGGTAAAAAATCCTCAGAAGTGAGTTTATATGCATGGCAGCCATGTTGGATTTTGAGCCCAGGGTTGATAAGCAGCGTCAGACTTTCCCACTTTTACTACTTCCAGTTTTTAAGAAATCGTTCTTTAAAATCTTTACAACTCTGAACTTGAAAATTAAAACGTTGGGGGAAAACTGGAACTTGTGATTCGATTACACCCTTCAGGAACCCAGACTGCAAATGGATCAGAATGTTTTTGTTTCATTTAGTTGTTTTCGTAAAATAATGCGATATGTTTTCAAATGTCTGTGTGGATGGTGGTAGGTGGAAACTTATATACTGAGATAGTGGTTGGCATAAAACGTTTAAGAACCTTTCTTAAGCCTTTATGGGCTCTCCTTTGTTCATCATTAGACTAAGGCAGTAATTAAAGTAATAAAAGTGTAATTTATTATTTCCTCGGGTCTTTGTCAGATTGATTCTGAAAACATGATTTATTATTTAATAATGTGACTGAATGGGAGATTTAAACAAAGAAGACAGCTGCTCTGTTCTGTCGGCTCAGCTGTGAACCTCGTCTAGATCACAGCGTTCTAGAAGCTGAAACACCTGACGATGAAACGCAGAGTTTGGCCCAATTCTTTCATAATAAAAGTCTCTATGTTCATCCTTCCTTCCTTTATTCCTTTCTTTTTTCCTTCCTTCCTTCATTACTTTCTTTTTTCCTTCCTTCCTTCCTTTCC